>NW_026867542.1:544657-778223 GCF_020745735.1 Hemiscyllium ocellatum
CAATTCAGACCTTGTTGCAATTGAAGGCTCTGGTTTAAGGGCAGAGGTGAGCGAAATGGAGGAGATGCACTGGAGAACGTTTTTCGACTCGGGGGAGCGGAATTTGCAGTCCTTGAAGAAGGAGGTCATCTGGGAATTTCTTTGGTGGATTAGATGCGGCAGATTAATTGTAAGGAATGGATCGAACTTTCACAGATGCCAAGGTGGGAGGAGGTGCTGTGCAGGGAGTTTTTGTGAGGCAGTGGGATTCAAGTCGATGTCAGTGTTGGGTCTGTCACTGTAAAAGAAGACGGAGAGGTTCTGGAAGTGGAGGGAGGTGACCGAGATGGTGTCAGTGAATTTGAGGTCAGGGTAGAAGGTATTAGTGAGTTTTAATGAATTGTTCATGCTGCTCGCGGAGCGGGAGCTGTCGCTGACATATTCTTGATGAAGCAGGGAAAATGGTGGCGATTGTGGTTCATGCAGTGGCCAGGGGTAAACATTTTCACTGCAGGAAGTAATATGACTGGAAGAATGTTTTGTTGAGGGTGAGGTCCCGTTCAGCGATTCAGACGAACGTGTCAGTGGAAGTATAACATTTGGGCCATCGGATGAGGACGAAATTGAGGACTTAGAGGCCTTTTTCATGGCAGAAGAATATGTCGAGGGTCGACATATCCATGGTGAAGATGAGGCTTGGGAGCCAGATAAATGAAAGTCATGGAGGAGGTGGATGGATTGGGTGACAGCCCGAATATATGCGGGGAGAACCAAGATCAAGCTGGACAGGAGAGGGCTGAGGTATGGATTGGTACGTTCTTTCAGGAAGGAGATGTGTGAGACATTAGGTCAACCAGGGCAGTCAGGTTTGTGAAGTTTAGGTCGTAGATAGAACCGGGCGATGCGATGTTGCCGACTGAGGTTTGAGGCTGTGGATGGGAGATCCGCGTGGTGATGAGTGTGTGGGTGGTCGAGATGATGACAGTTTGGTGTTGGAGGGTGAGCTCGTGGTTCAGTGGGCAGCAGGAAAAGGCGTTCCTAAGTTGATGCCTGTCTTCAGAATCGCGGAGATTTGTGCACCAACCTACGACTGTGCTCGCTTTGTCAACTGGTTTGGTGGGTAGCGATAGGCATCAGCAAAGTTCTCAGCAGTGCCTGCCTCTTCCTCGAGTATGGGGTAGAACGCATCTTCGCAGCTGCACCGGCACCATACCCAAACATTTCCCCCGCGGTATTGATGACTGTATCAGCGCCATCTCGTGCTCCAACGAGGGGTTTCAACAGTACATAATTTTTATTCAGACTTTATACCCTGACCACAAATTCACCTCGACCATTTTGCAAACCTCCCTCTCTTTCCTGAACCTCCCTATTTCCGTTTCTGGCGCCAGACTCAACACAGAAAGTAATTTCCCTGCTCACTTGGTTGACGACACCCTTCAGCACATCTCATCTTCTTCTGCACATATGCCCTCGAAGTGCAACCGTCCATCAGAGCAAGCACAGACACCCCCCCCCCCGCCCCCAGCTACTCACCTTCTCCCCACCAACCGCCAGATACAACGCATCATCCTCGGCTATTTGTACGATCTACAAACAGACAATGCCACCAGAAATATATTTCCATCCACCCCGATCTGCCTTCCGCAGAAACCATTCTTTCTGGACTCAGTTGTTAGGTCCACAGCCCACAGCAACCCACAGTCCACTCCCAGCATCATCCCTTGCCAACTTACGACGTACAAAACCTCCACCGACACCTGTCTACTCACCACTGTCCAAGTCCCCAAAGGATCCTTCCACAACCGAAAGCGATTTAACTTCACGTCCACACGCGTCTTCTCCTGTGTCTGTTGCTCTCACTGTGTACTCCTCCGATTACAGGAGCCAGGACACTGACTTGCAGAACATTTCGGAGATCATCACTGAGACACATGCAGAACGTCCCCATAGCCCTGTGGCCAAATACTTCATCAGTGATGAAGAAGCGTCACTCCAAAAGCGAGTGTGCTTCCAATTAAAACAGTTGGACTATAAACTGGTTTAGTGTGATTTTTAACTGTGTTCACCGCTGTCCAACACTAGCATCTCCAAATCATGACTACTATTCTCCAATTACGTTATTTATACTAATTACCTAAATCAGAGTGGAGAATGCGAATTTGGAAGCTATGCATTGATTATTCGGCAATGTGATTTCTGAATGGGAAACACAGTGCACCATTGATGGATGGTGTGAAAGTTGATGATTGCAGTTTCTTCCCTCTTCAAACTTTAAGTCTTATATCAAAGTTTCTATTTCCACAGTTAATATAGTGACGATTGTGATCCTGTTCCGTGGGATGTGCGGACTCTCCAGTTGTGTTACTCTCTATCTGATGGCCATGGCAATGGCAGATTTACTGGTGGTCATCCTTGACCTGATATTAAGACATATTCCGATTGTTTATTCAGACGTCTTTATTTTCTTGGAGGATATAGATGTGTGCAACATTCATGCTGTCCTACTTTATGCAGCATCCGATTGTTCAGTCTGGTTCACCGTCACATTCACCTTAGACCGCTTGGTGGCCATTCGTTGCCAGAAGGTGAAAACTAAATATTGTAATGAGAAAACAGCGGCGGTTGTGCTCGGAACAGTGACTGTACTGAGCTGTTTAAATAACATCAGCTGGTATTTTATGTATAACGGTCATTATGGTTTAACTAATCGTCCTATGTTTTGTGGTATAGAATTGAGTGATGATAATTTAGAGTTATGGGCCATAATTGAAATTGTTCACTACATTCTTACACCCTGTCTCCCATTCTTCCTGATTCTGCTGCTCAACATTTTCACTGTCAGTCATATTGTCGTGAGCAGCAGAGCCCGCAGGAGACTCCGGGTGTACAGCAATGGGGAGGGTCCCAGAGATGTGGAAATGGAGAATCGAAGAAAATCAATTGTTTTTCTATTTCTGATTTCTGGCAACTTCATCCTGCTGTGGGTAGTGTTTGCCGTGAATGCAATGCTTGAACGAATGGATAATTGGGCTATTTGATTTATGTGCCCGAATATGTCCTAGAATTAGGATTTATTCTCCAGCTCCTAAGTTGCTGCACAAACACTGGAATCTACGTCGTGACTCAGAAAAGGTTCAGAGGACAATTCAAGAATTTGGTGATATATCCCTTCAGTCTGATCACTCATTTAATCAAACGGCAAGATTAACTCTTGCTCCTACTTCCAATCACACGCCCTACTTCACAACGACGATTTAGACTAATTGACATTCGATATTCCAACTGTAATCCGACTAGACCCTTGCACAGCATTAGGAGTATATCCATGGAATTTCATTCTAGCACTCTCAAAATGAATGTCTTCCTTCCCTCCAAGTGAACCTGAAAACCAAATTATGGAAACCCCGAAGCAGGACTCACAACTCTCTCATGGCTTCAAAATTCCGAATTCCTCCCTAATTGTGGAAACAATCTATGCCCCTTCTCCTTGCAATCAAATTGCATCTCGTTCTATTTTTTTCCACATTGTATTCCATCTTAACTTTATAGTTGGCTGTCTTGTTGCGAAAGCTTGGAGAATAATATGGCTATTCGATGTTGATTGACACAACGATTAAAAATAGGTATGGATAAAATCTGTTGTGGTTTTCAGACAATCCTTTGACACAAATATTAAAAATATTGTCTTCGGACACTTCCTTTCCGACCAACTCGCCCTCCTATCGAACCCTTTCTAATTTAGAATATAGTTTATACATCTAAACATCCCTTGAACATTCCTAACCTCAAATTGTATGTCATTGTTTTCGATCAGTCACTTCATTCTCCACTCTCTTCGTCTGCCCTAGTCCCTCAGCATCCTCCCCAACTTGTTAACAGTCCTGCCAGACTGCAAGCTATATGATTGAACTTTTAGAACTTTTCCAAACTTTCGTTCCCCTCAGTCTGCACTCTAGTTGTCTCTTGGCAAAATTCACAGTTCAAAGGCAATTTCCTTTAATTCATACCCCTTAAATCTTGGCGTGAAGCAAAAACCATTCACGCAGACGTAACGTTAATAATTGACGCAGCAATCTCTGCCATTTGTGCAAGAGTGTTCCAAATATTTTGCACCCTTTGCGTGTAGCAGCTCTTTCGGAAGTCTCACTTGAACAGTCTCGTCCTAAATCGCAGAACATGCCTCCAGTTCTAGAGCCAAGAAGGCGTGGATAGGCTATCTCTTTAAATAAATTAGAGTGGTGCTGGAAAAGGATAGCAGCTCAGGCAGCATCCGAGGAGTAGAATAATCGATTTTTCAGGCAAAAGCCCTTCATCAGGAATACAGGCAGGCTGCCTGTAGAGTGGAGAGATCAATGTGAAGGGGTGGGGCTGGGGAGAAAATAGCATAGAGTACAATCGGTGAATGGAGTGTGGATGAAGGTGATATGTCAGAGAGGAGGGTGGGGGAAGGTAGCAAAGAATACAATTGGGGAATCGATGGGGATGAAGGTGAAAGGTCAGAGAGGAGGGTGAGGTGTATAGGTGGAAACGAAGATCCTTCATTTCACCTTCCCCCACGTCACCCCAGTTCCAAACCTCCATCTCAGCACTACCCCATGTCCTGTCCTACCTGCCTATCCATCTATCCACTCTACCCACCTCTCCGACGTATCACCTTCATCCCCCCCCCCCCCCCATTGCATTCTCTGCTCCAGTCCCCAACTCCCTTCTCTGAACGATCATCTCCATCCCGGCCCCCATTCATCTATTGTACAGTATGCTACTTTCTCAATACCCCCACCCCCTCACATTTGTCTTTCCATTCTGCAGGTCACCTCCCTCTATTCCTCATGAAGGGCTTTTGCCCGAAACGTCGATTTTTCTGTTCCTCGGATGCTGCCTGACCTGCTTTGCTTTTGCTGCACCACTCTAATCAATGTAAGAATTAAAAAAAGAGATGGATCACTCAGGAGATATTTCGAGATGTGTTGGAAATCATGAGAGTATGAAAACTACCATTCGGGAATTTTACCTGAATTCGTAATCAGGTCAATGAATTAACAGAACAACTCATATTGAATGAATATATTTTAGTTGACATGACGGAGACATGGTTACAGGATGGCCATGACTGACAGTTAATTCTCTGGCGTTTCAGAGTATTCAGAAGAACTGATAGGAAGGTAAAGGAAGTGGTGTAGCTCTGACATGCAGTGAAAACTCCCGAATAAGTTTGAATTCATTTGGGTGGCAATTAGAAATTCGAAGACAAAAAAACTCACTGATATGCACAGTCCAAAGGGCAGAAAATAATGACATCACACGGGAGTGAGCAAAAAGAAATAAAGAAAAGAAAAACAACTAATGCCTGCAAAATGACATGGCAATTATCACGGGGGATTTTAATCTCATTTGATTCTTCGAACCAGCTCTGTCTGGGCCGCCTTCTGGACGGATTATGTTGAGTGCATCCGAGACAGTACCTTTGAACAGAATGCAATGAAACTGAAGAAGGAGCAAACAATCCTTGTGCATTCCCTGTGTAATGAGACAAGAATAGTTAATGACCCCATAGTTTGGGATCCTCTTGGAAGGAGCAATCACAGTATCGATGAATTCAGAACACAGATGGGCATGTGAAGGTAAAAGCAAAAAGCCGAGTTCTGTGCTTAATCAACAGAGACTACAATCGACTGTGGGGTAACTGGGCTAAAGGAGATTAGAAACAAGTATTTTATGGTGGGACAGTTGACTTGCAGTGGAAGACATTTAATGCAATTTTCTAAAGATTTTAGGAAAAGTATATTCAGTGAAAATGAAGGACTGAAAGAAAATAGATAATCTGGCATGGGTGTTTTTCGAAAAAAACAAGTAGTCTACCCAATTAGAACAGAAGGCATACAAATTGGTCAAGAATAGCAGGAAAAAAAATGGAAAAATAAATTAAAGGTCACCAGAAACTCACAAGCATCGTTATAAAGAAAATGATCAACGAACACGAGAAAAAAAAAACACGAGCACAAGCTTTGAAGATGGAAAGCAAAAATGTCCATAAAATATAAAACAAAAAGAATTGCTAAAATAAACGTTGATCCTTTTGGAGGATGAGAAGCGGCATTTAGTTAAAGATAGGATGACTTGGCTCAGGCATCGAATATGTATTTTTCATCGATCTCATGCCAGTAATTCACAAAGTGATGAAGATGGATGACGGCATGGAAACAATCATTATCCGTGTCCTGTTAGACATGCTAATGGAGCTCCTGTAGCGAGGTCTCGTGGCCCTGGTGGAATGCATCCCAGAGCAGCAAAAGAGATGGCAGGAGAAACACAAAGTGCACTTGAATATTTTTCCAAAATTCGCTGGACACTGGGGCAGTTCGAGTAGATTGGAAAAGTGCAAGTGTGAAACCACTTTTGAAAAAGGAAATTAGACAAAATATGTACTGGGCAATCGAACGTTTCGCTTAATCTTCGTCATGGGGAGATGTTTCAGTCTAATATACAGGAAGAAATAGCAGACGTTTTGATCGAAATTCTCCCATTGAGCGGACGCAGCATGTATACATGAAAGGCAGGGCATACTTAACAAGTCTTTGGAATTCTATGAAGACATGCTTAGCAAGGTGGACAGCGGTGATCCAGTGGATCTGGTGCAGCTAGGTTTCCAAAACACTAGGACAACGTGCCACACAAAGTCTGCTGCTTAACACAAAGATGCATGGTGTTAAGTGTTAATATTAGAAAGGCTACAGAATTGGTTGACTAACAGGAAGCAAAAAGCGGTGATAAATGATTGGCAAACTAGTTGGCAATATGTAACTTGTGGTGTGACTCAGGCAGTAGTGTTGGGACTGCAATTATTTACAATTTATATGAATGATTTGGAGCTGGGGATCACTTTTAGTGTGTCAAGTTTGCAGGTGGAACTGAAATAAGTGACAGGTCAAAGTGCACAGAGGTCTTTGAAACCTTGCTGAGGAACAAAGATGCTTGAAGCGAATGACCAAAGCCGTGGCAGGTGGAATACAATGTCAATAAATGGGAAGGCCTACACTTAGTTAAGAGTAACAGTAAAAAAAAAGATGATTGTTTAAATTGAAAAATGTTGCAGCACGCTGTAAGCAGAGGGGCCCGGGTGTCCTTTTACATGAATCACAGAGCCCTTGGTCTGCAGGCAGAAGAGGGAATTAGGAAGGTAAATGAAATTTTTGCCTTTCATTGCTGAAGGGATGGTGTGTTAAAGCAGGGACATCTTGTTGCAGCTTTAAAAGGCGTCGATAAGGGCACATCTGGAATACTGCTTGCAGTTTCGGTTTCCATACATGAGAAAGGATGTACTATCACTACAAGGGCTGCAGAGAAGGTACAAGAGGTAAATTGTGGAGGTGAGGGGGGCCGGCCTATGCGGACGTACTGAGTAGACTGGCATTATATTCATTCGAATTTTGAAGAATGAGTAGTGATCTTACTCAAACAAATACAATTATGAAGGGAACAGATCAACTCGAAGCAGAGAGGATTTTTCCATAGGTAGGTGAAACGAGGACAAGAGGGAGTAGCATTAAAATCATGGGGAGCATAGTTAGGACTTAATTGGAAAGGAATTTCATCATCAAGAAGGTTGTATATCTGTGTAAATCCTGTCGCAGTGAAGTAATTGATGCCATTTTTATCAACTTTTTAAAACATAAGACAGGCTTTTAAACAAGGAAGAAATTAATGATGATGGTGACAGTGTGGCTAAGTGGAGCTGAATCCACGAGAAAATCAGCAGCAATTTAATTGAATGGCGGAGCACGCTCCAAGCATCAGATGGCCTACTTCTGCTCCTAATTCTCATGTTATTAGGTTAATTTCCCTACAACGTGGCAACAGGCCATTCGGCCCAAGAAGTCTACATGAACCCTCCAAAGAGTAACCCACACACACCCATTTCCCTCTGACCTAACACTGGGCAATTTAGTATGGCCAAATCGCCTGATCTGCAGATCTTCGTTACTGTGGGCAGAAATCGCAGCACCTGGAGGAGACCCACGCCGAGACTGGGAGGCTGGAATCGAACCCGTGCCCCTGGTGCACTGAGTCACCAGTGCTAACCACTGGCGCACCATGCCATGTTTACATGTGCACAATATTCTGAAACCAAAGACAAGGAGGTAGAGTTAATTTCATGAGCAAGCGTGAAATGACAGCTGCACTAAGAAAAGAAATTGACATGAACGATCAGAATATTGAATTATTCCACTTGAAAATTAAAAGCAAGGAAGGAAGGTTAAACATGTACAGATTGAATATTGAAGTAGGAGGATGCCATTCAGCCATTCGAGCCTGCACCGTCACCCATCACTATTATGACTGATGGTAAGACTCACGAACCGTGATTTCTCTCCATAACGTTTGATAACAAGACGGCCTCAAGTGCTATACCCAGACTCTACTTTACCACATTTCATGCTTCCTGTGGTAATGATTTACACAGGTTCACCCTGCATTTACGTCCGAAATTGTCCACCCGAATCCTCAGACAGTGACCCCTACTTCTGGACGTACCAACCATCGGGAACATCGTCTCTGCATCTACACCGTCTCTTCTTCTTAGGTTGTTCTTAGTCTATATGAGGTCGACGCTCAATCAACAGAACTCAACGAAAAAAAGCATAACTGAGTAAATGTCTGCTCATACGTTCGTTCCACCATCCCCGGAATCACCCTAACAAACCTTCACTGCACTCCCACGAGAGCAAGAACATTCATCCTCAAAAAAGCAGACAACCTTTCGATGTGACCAAACCAAGGTCTTCATTAAGTGCCACAAAACATCCCTGTCCCTGCACTCGCAGTGAATGCGAACATGATGTTTGCCTTGTTTACCATCTGATACATGGGTGCACAAGAAGTCCAAGGTCCTACTGCACACTTGCCTCCTCCAAATTCGCAGCCATTTAGTTCGTAATCTGCCATCTTGTTTTTGCATTCGAAGTGAATATTCTCATATTTTTGCCAATGACACAACATCCGCCATTGCTTTGCACACTCAGTCGATCTGTTCACAAGATGCTGATGGATCTCTGCATCTTCGAAGCATTTTACCCTCCCATCGAACGTGATGCTGCCTGCTAGATTTGAGATGTTACATTTTGCTCCCTCATTCAAATCATGAACATATATTGTGAAAAAGCTTGGATACTAGAACGAATCATTCTGACACCATACCAGTTATTCTCTCCCAAATAAAAAAGAAATATTACTTCCTCTTCTTTGCTTGCTCTTTGTCAAACAGTTTTCTATTCAGGCACTTTGTCAAGCCTGTGTGCGTTAATCTTGTGCTATAATCTCTTATGTGCAGCTTGGTTAAACATTTTGTGAAATTCCAAATAGACCACATCGACTGGCTCACTCTTGCCAACTCGACTGGTTACATCTTCATAGAATGTCAGAGTAATTTATACGCCTCAGTGTAGTCCTTCCAAAATAGGGCATAGCACAAACCGAAAAATAATGAGGGATTGTGAGAAGGGAGCAGAATTAATTATGTGTGACGTGAACACGCGAATTGATTGAATTAATTAATTGGGCAAAGGAACCTTGATGAAAGTCTCATGCACTGTCTGAGATATGGCTGACTGAAGCAGCATGCTGTAGATCCAGAATGCAAACAGTTTGTTTTTAGATTTTCTAACATCTCACGGTCCTTAAATAGACTTACTGTGAAAGATGCGCTTGAAAGGAGGGATCACAATCTGCCAGAGAAGAAATTCTTTTGAAAAAGTGAAGAAAGCGTCACATTCAAAAGGCAAAGCTTTGGACAACGTAATTATACAGATCTGAGGAATGAGTTGGCTCAGCTAGGCTTTGGCAAACAATATTATAGTGTAGAACTTCAGAGCAACTTATGGCAGCTGAGTAGAGAGATGCAACATATGGCAGCATTAAATTATCATTGTGAGAGGAAAAGGAATTGTAAAAATTAAACAAAAGTCATACGTGAATTGATAAGGAATTCATGGATAACAAAAAGGCAAAGGCGAGGGCATTTCATACTCAAAAATGTAAAAGAACTCTCGAGAATTGGGAGAACTTTAAAAGTCAGCAAATGGTCTCTAAAAATGAAATCAAAAGAACTAAATGAGCACAAAAAATCCTATAAGCATAAACCTTCAATACTGATGCTACTTTCATCAATACTGATATAAAAAAAATGAAGAGAGTACTGAAAATAATTGATTGACCTTTCGAGAACGAAATGGCGGGTAATGAGGAGGAACTGAGAAATTCCAGAGGCTGTAAACCTCTAAAAGCACGAAGAGTTTCTGGAGTTGCATTGGCTTCCAATACGCGTTGTCAAAATTCGTTCAATTATCCTCTTCAGAACTGATTTAGTTTTTCTTTGGGTTCTCCCTTCCCTCTATGCATTCACTATAATGCAGTTCTATTTTATACTGTTCCAATTCTCAAAATCCTCTATTGAGAGTGAACGATGCATTTTGTGGACTTGATCTGGACATGCTGTTTGCCTCAGACAATGGCTACATTCATTGTTCGATCCCTGCATCGCAAATGGTACAGAGAATGCCTCCATATATTGTTTTCTCAATATTCAGTGAGTTGCCAGCAGGTCCTCCATATTATGGGAATTTCAACAAGCAGGTGAATGCATTTATCAATTTATGCCAACGTCCCTCCACCTACAGGCTTAGAAGGAAAGTGGTTGAGTCCAGAATTTGGAAGACTGTGTTCACAGTCCACAGTGCTTGATCAGACTTTATCCTCCAGAATCCTCAGTAATGCACAGTAGCATTATCCCTCAGAGATGAAACTTTGTAGATGAAGGTCCCGTTAATCTCAAAGTTGTGATAAAAGTGTACAAAATTAAAACTCACACAACACCAGGTTATAGTCCAACAGGTTTAATTGGAAGCACAGTTGCTTTCGAAGCGATGCTCCTTCATCAGGTGATGGTGGAGGGCTCGATCGTAACACAGAATTTATCGCAAAAAATTTGCAGTGTGTTGCAACTGAAATTATACATCGAAAAATTGATTGTCTGTTAAGCCTTTCATCTGTTGGAATACATTGATCATTTCACTTCTTTCATGTGTAAATCACAAAACCCTTTTTTTAAAGTTCATTCTCAGGTTAGCTGTTAGCAACGGTGAGAGCGAGACAATATGTTGAATGTGATAGCTCCCTGTGGTCTCTGTCTATGACATGATGTTTAGATTGATTCTAATGTAAAAAGTGAGATAACAGAGTTTTACATATATTCATGGAGTTTTTCAGCTCAGAGATCTACATGAATGTATGCAGTTTTGTGTTGCAGGCAAGGATGTACGGAGGCATGGTACATTGGGGAAACCAAGCAAAGGCTACGCCAACGGCTGAATGGGCACCGCACAACAATCAACCGACAGGAGGGTTCCCTCCCAGTGGGGGAACACTTCAGTGGTCCAGGACATTCAACTTTGGACCTTCGGGTGACCATCCTCCAAGGTGAACTTCGGGACAGGAAGCAGAGGAAAGTGGCCGAGCATAGGCTGACAGCTACCTTCAGTACCCATAGGGATGGTCTCAACCGGGACTTTGGGTTCATGTCACATTACAGGTGATCACCATTGCACTACACACACACACACTCTCACATACACACGGACACAGGTACACACAGACGCGCACACCGACACCCACACACACCGTTATAGACACACACTCCCACACTCACACATGCACCCCCTCACAGACCTAAGACATTCTGCACTCACTACACACACATACACACACACACTTTCTCACCCTCACAACCCCCACCCCAGACAGATACACACACAGACAGACAAAGACCCACATGCATACGTATATTTTGTGGGATGAATTTGTACTTGCGGAGTTACATTGCACTTTGTTCAAAAACTGCATACTTTCATCGAGATATCGGAGCACAAAAAATGCATGAATTTATGTAAAACTCTGTTATCTCACTTTTTAGATTAGAATCAATCAAAGTTATCCATGCATAACTTTCCTCCTATGTCCTTGAGTGGGTTAACCATTTATCTCGTTACTCTCTTGCTCCTTATATATGAATGCAAGGCCTCAGGATTTTACTTAACACAGTTTGCTAAAGATATCTCGTGATCCTTTTATCCTTCTGAATTCCCCTTTCCCGATTAGTCCTAAATTCTCAATGTTATTACAAAGGTTTGTCCGTCTTCAGTCTCCTAGATCTTGTTTCCTTTTTCTTCTGAGCTAGTCTCACAGTTTCATCTGTCATCCGTGGTTCCTTAATCTTTGCAAGATCAATTTTCGTTTTGCCAGGAACATGTTTCCTCTGCAATCGAATGAACTGTTCTCTAAAATCCCCACTCCTATCAAGTATGGATTTCACTTCAGTCAGCTGTTCCCATTCTAAATTGCCCAGCTGCTGCCGACTTTTGGAATAGTAGTCCGGACCCCAATTTAGCATTATTTTATGAGGACCACTCTCACCTTTGTCCATGAGTATTCTAAAACGTATATCCTTGTTACCACTATTCCCAAGATAATCCCCTACTGAAACGTCAACCACCTGGCTGGTCTCATTCCCCAACACCACGTCCAGTATGGCCTCTTTCCAAATTAGATTATTTATACACTGCTCTAGAAAACCCTCCTGGATGGTCCTGACAAATGCTGCTTCATCGACACCACTAATACTAAGATTGGAATCTCCGGTCGCCACTACCCTCTTGCCCAAAGTCTTTCCATAATCTGTTTATATATTTGCACCTCGAAATCACGCTCTTTATTGGGAGGCCTGTAGTATATCCCCAACATTGTTACTGCACTCTTCCTATTTCAGAGGTTGCCCATATTGCCTCACTGCTCGAGTCCTCCGTCGAAGCCCCCTTTGTGACGGAAATGCAACATTTCCACCAATTTTACTGCCCTCTCTATCCGGCCTGAAGCATGATATCCTGGCAAATTTAGTTGTCTATCATTGCACAAAATATAGTGTCTTGGGACTGAAGACGATTTAGCGATCGGAATCGGTAATTGGCTAGCTGAAAAAGACAGAGTGTGGTGATTGATAGGAAATGTTCACATTGTAACTCAGTTATAAGTGATGTGCCACAAGGATCTGTTTTGGGGCCACTGTTGTTTGTCATGTCTATTAATGATCTGGATGTGCTGCCGTTCACTGGTAGGGCGATTGAGTTTCAAAACCACGAGCCATGCTGAAACTGTAAAAGAGACGGGTAGTGCTGCACCCGGGTTTTGCTTATAGTTCTGGCCACGAAATTATAGGAAGGATGTGGAAGCTTTCGATAGGTTTCAGAGAGGATTTACCAGGATACTGACTGATATGTAAGGATGGTCGTATGACGCAAGACTGAGGCAACTGAGGCAGTTTTCGTTGGAGAGAAGAACATTGAGAGGCAACTTAATCAAGACGTGCAAGTTATTCAGAGGCTCAGATACGGTGGACAATGGAAGCCGTTTTACCCAGGATGGTGACAACTAACATATCGTTAATTGAAGTGTGAGAGTTTCAGGACAGATTTCAGGGTAGTTTCTTTACACAGAGAGTAATTGGCTCGTGGACTGACCAGTCTGCAAGAATAATAGACTCTCCGACACAAATGGCATTTAAATAGGCATGGGACATACATATGGATATTAACAGTACGGCGTAGGTTAGATGGGCATCAGATTAATTTCACAGGTTGGCGCAACATCGAGGGTCAAAGGCCCGGTACTGTGCTGTTACATTCTATGTTTTATGCCATATTTTCTGTGCCCTTCCCTCAACCAAGTCTCTGTAAAGGGAAGAATGTCATTCTGACAGGTACTACCCGAAGGCCGACGTACATCTACCTTTCCTAACAAAGTTCCTGCATTAAAATAAATGCATCTTAGGCAATCACTCCCTTTTCGATCATCATGACCACCTTGCCTTAACTTCTCATGAGTCACGTTGACTGCAATTTGTAGAACCTTCTAGCCTTCAGTTAGTACCTCCGTGCTGTCCACTACCCTCCACATTTGGTTCCCATCCGCTGCCACATTAGTTTAAATCCACCACAACAGCGTTAGAAAAAGCATCCCCAAGGACATTGGTCCAGTCCGACCCAGGTGCAGACAATCCAAATTGTCATAGTTCCATTTAGCAAGAAGCAGGTCTGAAATCTCAAACGTACGAACTCCTGCCCAGGAACATCTCTGAAGCTGCATATTCATCATGCCCATGTTTTAACATGGAATCTGATGAGCATTAGGCAATCTTTGCAATCCTGAGATTACTACCTCGGAGGTCTTACTTTTAAACATTGCTCTCAACTCCCTTCGTACTGCGTGTAGGATCTCACCCCTTTTCCTACCTCAACCATTGCTATCTATATGCACCACGATAACTGGTTGTTCATCCTCCATCTTCAGAATGTTCTGCAGCCGATTTGAAACATCCCTGACCCGTGTACCTGTGAGGCAACATACCATTCTAGAGTCTCGTTTCCACCACAGCACCGACTATCTATTCCCGTTACAATTGAGTCTGCTCTGACTATAGCCCTTGCACACATTTTCCCACCCTTCTCTACAGCAGAGCCAAGCTAGGTGCTCTGAACCTCACTGATGCTGCTTTCCCCTGGGGTGCCATCTCCTGCAACAGTATTCAAAATGGAATACCTGTATTGAAAGGAAATGACACGAAGGCGAAACCTGTGCTGCATTCCAGCTCTTTCTCTGCAGTTTCGTCACGGATTCCAATTCTCCCTCAGCAATGCTAATATATGGTGTGAGAAATTCACTAAACGTACTATCCAGAACTCCCTCAGCATCGCATAAGCTCCAAATTGAGCCCATCCACAGCTCCAGAGATGTCATGCGGTCGAACAAGTGTTGCAGCAAGACACATGTCCCGCACGTGAAGGAGTCAGGGACATCAGGTGTGTTCTTAAGCTTCAACATTGAAAAACCGAAGGGAAAAACGGGTTATTTCCTGCCATTTGAAATGGTATGGTTAACGGAGATGAAGTAATAACAAACAAAAGGAAAAGCTTTTACCAATCACAGGATAAAAACGTAAAACCTGATTCACAGTACACAGAGTCCTTTGGCTTGGATTAGAGGAAGAATGAGGTTGGGACACATTACACGTACAGTTACTCGGGTTTATCCACTCACCAAATATATCAGTTCACTCACCTTCCAAGTGCGCATTTTGACCGCTCCCACTCAGCTCTTTGCTCTCATAGCTCTTGCAAATGGAGGCCTGATACTTCAAGTGAGAAACTATCCTTAAAGACAGGCCTCTGGTCCTCTTTATCTCTGTTTCTCTCCATGGCTCCTGTGAGAAATTAGTTTAATCCCACCCCAACAATATCATCAAAAGCAACGGTGAGGAAATTGGTTCTCGTCCAGCTCAGGTGAAGACTGTGCAGTATGTAATAATCCCACCTGCCCTAGAAACAGGCTCAATGTCGCAAAACTCAGAATCGTTCTTCCTGCACAATTGCTCAAGCCATGCATTTACCCTGCTTATTCTTTCATTTCTACTCTGACGAGCAAGTGGCACTGGTACACTCCTGTTATTAGTACCTCTGAGGTCGTCCTTTTTAACTTGGCTCCCAACTCTCTAAACTCTGCTTGTCGGGCCTGCATCCATTTTAACTCCATCATTGGTGCCCATATGCACCACAATAATTGGCTGTTCACCCACCCCCTTCAGGATGTTGTGCGGTCAGTCTGAGTGCACCTATGAGTCAACATTCCATTGGGGAGACTTGTTTTCGACAACAGAACCATACTCCCTAAAATACATCGGTTCACTCAAAGCTCGAAAGCCACTGACGATCGCGTTTCGTCCCTCTTAATTGGGACAATTTACCTTCCCGTCAGCCATTAGACTCCTCTCTCTCTCTCTCACTCTTTCTATCACACACACACACACACACTCTCACTGTCTGTCCTCCCCAAAAATGAAGGTCGTTCCTAGCTACCTTGCAATTCCCGAAACCCCGTCTGATCCTTGCCTCTTCAACCTTTAGTAATATTGTTCTTCCTGTGGACGAGATGCCCCACATCTTTAGTTATCTGAGATTCTTTCAAACTACCATCCCTTTCTTACCTTGTTGGGACAAAAATGGCTCGCAATTTCAGTAGATGCTTCTAAAAGAAAAACCTCATTTTGTTTTGCATTTCCCTCAATGTTTCTCAATATAGGTCCCTCAGTTCTTGCCGAAAAGCAATCTATTTCCCAAGCCCCCATTAAAAAAAATTCCCATACTGTCTGCTCCTATCGTTCTCCATGTGGAGAGTAAATGTCATGGAGTTGTGATCACTATCACTAAAATGCTGTCCCATTGAGAGATCTGACAGCAGGCCACGTTCGTTGCCACGCAATAAGGACACCGGTCACGTCCTCTATTTCCTACATTCTGCAAGAGGAGCATGTAACTGCGCTTGCCTCCATTCTTTCTGCTCTAACTTACACAGAGTGATTGGGTAACTGAAAATTAAAATTAAAGAGAATGCTGGGAACACTTCTTCAGGCGTCGGGGCTACCATTTACCGAGAGATGCGAGAGAGGAGCAAAGGACTGCTGGGATGTTGAGTCTGAAATTTTCAAACTTTTACTTCAGACGTGAGGACTTCGATTTGCCGAGAGGTGCGACAGTGGTCAAAGGACTGCTGGGAAGTTTTTAAGTGGGTGAGATCTGTACATGAAGAACGGGTTGCACCTGAACTGGAGGGGCTCTAATATCCTGGGTGGGAGATTTCCTCGTGTGATTCGGGAGTGTTTTTGCTAGTTTGAAACGGTGGTGGGAATCAGAGCCACATGTCTGAGAGGGGGTCAGTTGTAGAAGGTGCTATGACGGGAATTATTGAATCTGTTGGGAAGATTTGTCACGCGATGAAACGAAGGGATCGGTTAAAGTGCGTCTGCTTTAATGCAAGGAGTATCCGAAATAAGAGTGACGAAATTACAGCATGGATCAGTCCTTGGGCCTTCGATGTTAAGGCCATAAGGGAGTCATGGGTTTCACGGGGGCAGGAATCGTTGCTTGATGTTCAAGCATTTAGAACTATTAAGAAGAACAGTGAGGATGGTAAAACTGAAGGAAGTGTATCATTACTCATGAGAGAGTGAATCACACGTCCAGAAACGAAGGTTGTTGAGGAAGATTTGTTTACTGAGTCAGTATGGGTGGAAGTTAGGAACAGCAAGGGAAAAGCCACCGCATTGGGGGTTTTATACAGACCACCGAATTGCAGTAGAGAGATTGAAGAACTCATAGGTGGGCGGATGCTGTAAAATTTCAGAAGGAGCAGGCTTGTTCTTATGTGTGACGACAACTTTCCCAATATCAACTGGAACCTCGTAAGTACAGATGGTTTGGATGGAACGGTTTTTGTTAGGTGTGTTCAGGACGGTTTCCTGACTCAGACCGACGAAGAGAGAGGCCATTTCAGATTTGGTGCTCGGCAACGCGACAGGAAAGGTGTCAGATCTCACGATGAGGGAGCACTTTGGTGACAGTGATTACAGCTGCCTCACATTTAGCATAGACTTGGAGAGTGAAACGAGGTGTTACTGCGGGAAGATATTTAATTGGCGAAAAGGAAATTATGACGCTATCAGACAGGATTTGGGAAGTACAGACTGGGATCAACTGTTCCACATAAAGGGCACAGTAGACATGTGGAGACTAGTTAAGGAGCAGGTGTTGCGAGTGATGCACGAATTTGTTCCCCTGGGACAGGTGAGAAGGGGTAATATTAAGGAACCTTGGATGATGAGAACAGAGGAACTTCTTGTCTAAAGGAAGAGATCAGCTTACGTAGGTGGAGCAAGCACAGCTTTAGAGTAAGACAGGTTTGCTAGAAAAGAACACAGAAGTGAACTGAAGAGAACCAGGAGGTGGCAAGTAAAAGGATTGGCAAGAAGGATGAGGGAGAAACCAAAGGCGTTTTACTCATAGGTGAGGAATAAAAGAAAGATCCGGGGGAAGGTAGTGCCGATCAGGGATAGCGGAGGGAAATTGAGCTTTGAATCTGAGCAAATAGGAGAAACCCTAAGTAAGTGTTTTGCTTCAGTTTTCACGAAGGAAAGGGAACTTGTTGTAAATGAAAATTTTGAGGGCCTGGAATACAGTCTTGAACAGATCAAGATTGATGAAGTTGATGTGCTGGACATTTCTGGAAAATATTAAGGTTTATTGTGTTCACAGAGCCAGGCCAGATTTATCCTAGGTGGCTCTGGGAACCAATAAAGGATGGTGCTAAGTCGCTGGCGGGAATATTTGCCTCCTCAATCTCCATGGGAGTCGTTCCAGATGATTCGAAGGATGCGAGTGTAGTTCCTCGGAGAAGGGAATAGAGAAATTCCTGGCAATTACAGAACAGGCAGTCTTACATCTGTGGTCAGCAAAGTGTTGGAAAGAATTCTGAGCGATAGGATTTATAAATATTTGGCAAAACATAGTGGGATTAAAGGCTGTTAGCATGGTCTTGTGAGGGACAGGTCATGCCTCACGAACCTTATTGAGTTCTTTGAGGAGGTGTCAAGACAGATCGACGAAGGTCGAGCAGTGAAAGTAGTGAAATTGACTTTCAGCAAGGCATTTGATATGGTTCCACATGGTAGGTTCTTTCATAACGTCAGAACGTATGGTATAGAGGCAAATTTGCCGATATGGATTCAGATTTCGCTGGCTGACAGAAGGCAGTATGAGGGTGTAGGTGGAAAGTATTCTGCCTGGATGTCAGTGTTGAGTGGGATAGCACAAGGCTCTGTTCTTGGGTATCTTATCATTGTAGTTTTAATAAATGACTTGGATGAGGAGGTTGATGGGGGAATTAGTAAATTTGCAGATCACATAAAGGTTGGAGGTATTGTCGGTAGTATAGAGGGCTACTGCAGGCCGCAGCGCGACATTGACAGGATGCAGAGCTGGGCTGAGAAATGGCAAGTGATGCAGTTTGGACGTTCCAACTCGAATTCTGAATATAGTATTAAAGACAGGATTCTTGGCAATGCAGAGGAACAGAGGCATCTGGGTTTGCAAGTATGTTGATCCCTCAAAGTTGCCACTCAAGTGGATAGGGTTGTTAAGAAAGCATGTTGTGTTTTGGCTTTCAATAAGAGGGGGATCGAGTTGAAGAACCGTGAGGGGTGCTACATCTTCCGAAGTCCCCGGTGAGACCATACTTGCAATATTGTGTGCAGTTCTGATCGCCCGACTATAACAAAGATACAAATGCTTTGGAGAGGGTGCAAAGAAGGTTTACCAGTATGCTGCCTGGAGTGGAGGGCTTGCTCTGTGAAGAAAGGTTGAATAAGCTCGGACTTTTCGCTCGGGAGAGACGGAGGAAGAGAGGAGACCTGATCGATAATTAGATTACTTACAGTGTGGAAACATGTCCTTCAGCCCAACAAGTCCACACCAACACGCCAAAGGGCTCAACCCACCCATACATTTACCCCTTAACTAAAGCTACGGGCATATTAGCATGGCCAATTCACCTGACCCGCACATCTTTGGACTGTGGGAGGAAACCGGAGCACCCGGAGGAAACCCACGCAGACACGGGGAGAACGTGCAAACTCCACACAGTACAGTCCCCGGAGGCAGGAATTGAACCCGAGTGTCTGGCGCTGTGAGGCAGCAATACTAACTACTGTGCCACCGTGCCGCCCACTTAGATTACTTACAGTGTGCAAACAGGCCTTTCGGCCCAACAAGTCCACACCGACCCGCCGAAGCGCAACCCACCCATACCCCTACCCCTATGAGTGGAATAGATAGATTCAATAGCCAGAGGCATTTCTCCAGGGCAGGAGTGACTGGAACGTGGAGTCATAGTTTGAAGATATGAGGAGGAAGGTATAAACGAGACTTCAGAGATGTTGGAAGCAGAGTCATTGGGGACATTTAAGCGACTGCTAGACATGCACGTGGATAGCAGTGAGTTGAGGGCTGCGTAGGCTAAGATAATATATTTTAAATTAGGACGAAATGTTGACACAATATCGTGGGCCAAAGAGCCTGTTCTGTGTTGTACCTTTCTATGTTCTATGTTATAAAAACAACCTGAACTCACACAATCCACACACGTTCTATATTTTGAGAGGAGGACTTCTAAAGCACTGCAACAAACTTGCGACAGAAATGTTCTTAAGTGAACAATGTGATGTCTTGAAGCAGCAAGTGACGGGAAACTCAGCGATTTTGTTTTAAGGGCAGAATGTTTGAGTTCTACGAAGACGTCAGCCAGTCTACACTTCGTTTCCACATTAGAGAACACACTAAATTTCGAGCAGTGAATAAAGAAGACTATACTGAGCTAAGTGCTGGAAAAGACGTGCTTCAACAGGCAGGTTTGTTTGTGCACAGACTCACTGGTTTGCAGGGGAAGGTGCCATGACTTTGTGGGAGGTGGTGTCAGGAGTGGATGAGGAATTGGTCCAGATCTTCAAGAGGGAATAGTACTCGTTTAAGGCTGACAAGAGAGAAGGAAATATGAGTCTCGTGATTGCATCCCTCTGCAGGAGGAGTAAGTGAATTCTAAATATCCTGAAATAATATACATTTTTCCAGAAACTTTTGGTATCTATCTTTATGTTTAGTGCTGGTTATATTTTAATGTTTCAATGTTTCAAATTGCAATTTCGTAGAATGTTAGCCTTGTCTGAGATGCTTAATTTGTTCTGGAAACAGAGCATTGAAAACAGGATTCTGCATTTACTACGATTGGAATAACTCTTGCAAGTGTCTTCCTATTTGTAGTATAGGTCAATATTCATATAATAGCGTTTATTTCGATTGGAAGTCAGTCTGGAATTTTGCTCTTGCTTCTACACGTGAAAATAACACGGCATTTATGAACACAAATCCAAAAGTATCAGTCCAAGATTAGACAACTGAACGACATAAAGAAAACGAATATTACCATGTTTACACCGCTGTATTAATCCGTTTACCAAAACAAATATATCAACTATTTTCTCTAAGACACGTTTTCCACAATTGCTGCAGTCATGCAAAAAGAATCAAAGATGATATCTGTACTTAGAACTAATAAAAAATAACGCCAATAATAAAATATTAATGTCACGAGTATGGCATTGCAAATTTTTCTTTGATATTTCATGAATCTCATGCTTACCTGAAACTCCTTCGGGTTTACTTGTGAGTCATCCCTCTTTAAAAGGAGCCGTTGTCTTTACTGTATAATACGATCTTACTTTGAAAGCAACATTTGGCTCGAGATATTTGGAACTAAAATTGAATTTGGACATTAACATGATAAGTAATTTGGCAGCCGGATTTGATCTGAGAGCTCACGTGGCCTCCTTCTGAAGTGGACAATTCTATGCAGTTTATCATTGTGTATTCTTTTATTTCTGAACATATGGTGGGATTGATTGGTGGAATAGTGTGGAGATTACATTGCATTGCATGTACTCACGCGCTGTATCTGCATTCGGAGAATTTTATTCATCGACAGATTAAAAGTAAAGTTCCTTCCGAACAAACATTGGGCTGTAATAAACCCGTGCTGTGTCTGCCACACCGTGTTGCTTTATTTACTTCCGAACCAGTAAAAAAAAGCCGTCAGTCGACTCTGAATAACAATAAAAAATATTTATTGAACAGAATTAATATCTCACAAAAAAATGCACTATAAACTAATGATTGACTTTTCAAATCTGTCTTTGATGTAACTTAATTCCAGATGAGGCCCGGCGTCTCAGTGCTTAGCACTATTGCCACATAGTGCCATGGAACCAGTTTTGATACCCGTCCGGCCGACCATCTGCGTCGTGTTTGCACACTCTCTTCATTTCTGCATGAGTCTTCTCTGGATGCTACGTTTTCTTCCCTAAGTCCAACGATATGGTGATTAAGTGAATTGGCATTGCTAAATTGCCCATAGTGTCCTGGGGTGGTTGGATTAATGCATTAGTGATGGAACATGTCGACTTTTCGGGTGAGGAAGTAATTTTGGGTGGGATGGACTTCAGAGTGTCTAGTGTGGACCTGTGAGGCAGAATGGGCGATTTCCACATTGCTAGGCTTCTACGATCACATACCACCACATTAGAACTTGGCCTTGTTCCATGTCATGTTTTCATTTGATGTTCGCCCGAAGAACTCAGGTGCCATTTCTTATGGATAGTTATTCTCGCATGGCCGCCTGGAGGGTGGCTTGTCCTCAATTCTAATACTCAGAGGCATTAGCGCCCAGGTGGGAGAGCTTCCACCGTTCCTCAATGGATCAATCAGGCCAGATCACCTTGATTATTCGGACCCAAAAATGCATTGACATGTTGATGGCAGGACGGTCCTTAGGTGTCCATTTCTTCAGATGATGGAAGCATGTAGCGTACTCCAAAGAAGAGTGCGATGTGCCCCTGTGTCTGTTACACACCTCGATGTCTCCGTTCGCCCTGACTATTACATTGCACCAAGATTCGGGTATGTATGATAGAGTTGCAACTACCGGTTTGATTGCAACTAGCTGTTGGTAGGTTCAGCCTGTCTGGATGATGCAGCATGTGTAATAGCACTGTTAATTTTGTCAAAGCATGACATAGGTTCCCAAAAACCTTTCGTATTTGTCCATACTTCATCAAATCCATCATAAATTGCATAATTTTGACATTTCCCTCCAGCCAAAGTTCCTCCTTTCGATCCAGGTGTGATGGATCACAACATGAAAGGCAGTGACTGCAGCATGATTCAGATTCCAGAGAAGCACGACATATACTGGAGCAACTGAACTGATGTAGATAGCATATAAGAACAAGATACTTACCTAAGATTAAGCGAATATAATAAAAGTGTAAACTTTGCTATCGAAGTACATCTGGCTGAAGTTCCTTCAAGTCCTTAACTTGACAGGTGAATTTAGCTGAGTGGTCATGATTTTCCAGGGTGATGCTGCACTGCCTACTTGTGGATTAGGACAGTGAATTCGGTTTCTGTGAGATCGAGGCCATACAGATATTTGTCTCCCTTCAGGGATCAGCCTGTCATCAGAATGTACGAGGTTTGCTCTGGAGATGAGATGATGGTGTTGTGTTCCAACATGAGGACAAACGGAAGCATTGTCTCCTCGTTTTTCTTATTCTGCAGCACTGTCTTCGTAATCATCCATTTTAGGATGTGGTTTATGCTCTCCATGATTCCACTGAATTGAACTACCAAGCATAGTTATCGCAATTTGCATGACTCAGTCTTTGAAATGAGTTCACCGATCTGATCTGATACTGCGGGGTAATCCCCATCCGATATATGCCTGTTCTGTTATGATCCGTACTGTTGCTTTGGCTGTATTGACATAACAAGGAAAGTATTGATCAATTTTGTGAAACTACCTATGACGAACAGAATTCAGGTATTTCCATCGTCACACAGTGGCAGAGGATCTGTGTCGTGAATTTAAAGTATTGTCCTTCCACTACTATGTTCTTCCTTTCCCATGTAATTGCATTGATTGTTTTCGGTAGACACAAGACAGTTACCTTTATTATGTGCTGCATCTCTTTGCAACTCGGCCACCAACGCAATGATTTTAATCGTTCTGTCGTGGTCTCTCTTCCCTGGTGCATGTGTTTATCATGGTATTGATATATAATGTGGTTCCTGTCTTGAGTCGAGATGACATACAATCATGATTTTAGCAATAACCTGTCGCCTAAATGTAGGAAACGCTTCCGTCTGGTATAGGCATCTGGGTAAACATTTTCCATAATATTTTTTGAATAAATCATCGCGGTGTCGTGCTTGCCTAATGTCCTCTATGTTTGACTGACGTAGACTGACAGCAGTGGCCTGTTCACCTATGGGTGAACAGCAGAAAACTCCTACATCAGCATCTCTTGGCCCATATATCTGCTCTGTGTTTACATTATAGGGATCACATGTAGTTAATTCCAGCTTTGATTTTGCTATATTTAACCTCCTGTGAGGCCTGCAGTTGTTCAGGGAGGGTTCTGGTGGTAATGGTTTCCCATCAGCAGAAACAAAACATCGAGCTTCCCAAAGTGGTGAGCATTCAATGAGGCTATTGGATACATTCATGCTGTCTGAACATACATCTGTGGGTTAATGTAACAGATCATGGTTGCTGACGACATAGGCTGATCCATCAGATCAAACTAGGCATTGGCATCCATGTTGATGGTCGGGTGGTCCTTTAATATCCATTACTGCAGGTGCTGGGTTCACATAGCCTCTTCCAAATAAGGATGTGAGGCGCCCCTGTGACTAGTACACAACTCGATGTTTCTGATCGAGCTGACTCATTTCAAACGCAAATTCGGATTTATATTTTAGATCTTCAACTGCCATGATGATTCCAAACTTTCAGTTGGTCGCTGCAGCCAGTCTCGATTATGTGGCTTGTTTAATAGCACAGTCATTTTACTTGTGTCTCTCCTTAGTTTCCCTGCATGCTTTAGTCACTGCGTATTCTTAATGAAATCTATCAAAAACTTTACAAAAACAGTCCATCCGAATACACCAAGAAGGTCCGATGGGAACAAAGAGGAAAAAACTTCAGTCTGAATGTAATTCGTGCCAATATGCTCTGGGAATTTATGACTAAACAATTTGGAAAGTGGTCTGATCTGTATCTTATTTGTATCCAACATCAACCGAATATCTTGTCGCAGTAAGTATTTCAGAAGATAAACACTTCCTAGCAAATTTACTCGCATTCTCCGATACAGATATCCAGATTTTTTAAAAAATCATTCGAACTTCCAACGGAGTAGATTGTGAATAATTATATTCTAATCCCAGCAGCCATTTAAAAAACAACATTGATGACAATCAGGAGATGGTGTCCTTCAAGAAGGAAGACAAGATTTTTATAAATGCCTTGAGGTATCGCGGGAGATGGGTTGCTTTAGTTTCTCTCAATAGTGCGAGGATGATTTAAAAAATACATAGCCAAAAAAATAGAATCTCCTAATTTCAGACGACTTACTTTGAGCTGGCTCGTCACACCTCGTGCGCTGTGGGAAAATAAACACAGGAGTGTTGAAAGATGAGCGAAAAGAAAAAAATGTACAGAAATGGTGAAAAGGTGTGGACATTGAATCTATTAGTCACGTGAAAATTGATAGACTACGTTTGTGAGGGTACTGAAATAAAGTGTTTAAAATCATATGTAGTTGACAGAGTATAACACTTCGTAACTCTAGCTTGCACTTTCTTCGCTCATATCGTCGTTGATCAATTAATCACCTCAAACCTGCACTTCCAACCAATCTACCAAACGTTCACTACTTACGTTCAATGTCGAATGAAGGATTAGAAATTTCGAATGGTTAGTTGGGGATTACTCTGCAAAATTACCTTTTCGTAATCTCAAAAAAGAATGACTGTTTGGCTTAACTCCTCTTCCTGCCTGCCCCGATGTCCCTCGACTCTATAACTGAATTGCTAATATCACTCTCTTAAAATAAATTGGAACGTGAGATCGTTGCATTTATGGAAAAATAATTGTAAGTGCTGTATCACATTCATACCATAAACCACTGTCTTCATCTTGCATGGCCAAGTCACATTTATTATGGAACGACAGGGGGAAAACCCCTCTGTTAATCTTGGGCTATAATCTGTTAAATGTCGAGAGGCAAAGAATCATCCAAGATTTCACTATTTAAAGTAAAAATTAACACTTGCATTCTTTCAGTACAATAGCGACCATTAAAACCACAACCTGTTTTCAACTTCTTACTCTTAAAGTTTTCTTTTCTTCCTGACTGTTAAGAACTTTCGGCTTTATACCCCAAAGCATCGGTTCATTTCATTGTTTTGATGTTATCAAACAAATGAATTCAATTTCGATTGGATTTTCTTATCTGGGGCATAATTTAAACTGATTGGCTGAATTTCAAGTTCATTTTGTTCCAGGGCAACGCAACTCCAGTTAAACATTTCAAACAGGTCTGACATTTTTTTAACCTAATTTTTAGCAGTCTTTGCTTTGTATCAGTCCTTGCTATCTTTCCTCTATCTTAAAGGTACAGTCCACACCGACACTTTCATAACAATTGCTGCGCAACAATCCCTGTTCGATATGGATCTGAATGATTCATTTTTACTTTAGTTTTTATAGTAATGCATATTCTAGCATAGAAGTACACCTATGGAAGCTGTATCCCGTTGCCATACATGGCGTCATCTGAAGTGCCAAGGCATCTACGATTATAAAAAAAGCTTTGACACGAAGGGCGAAAAGAAAGCGTTGAAAAGCTAAATATGAGTTAATAAAATATTAGAAAAATAAAGAAACCGATAGTTCACGTCAATTATTTTTCATCATTTCGACGAGGATAACAAAGAAATACGTTAAAACTTCAGCAGACTTTGATGAGTCCTGCGCTTATTGCGCTCTACTGTCTGTTGTCGACACCATCACCATATATTCCGTCACTGCTGCTTAAACGTCCGCCACTCCAATCACACCCGTTGCCAGGACAACATGCCTGGGCATGGTCCACTCGCATGAGAAGCTCAGACACTGCCAGAAACTGAAAAGAAAACAGGTTAACTTGCTGCCGAGAGAGCAGGTCGGGTACAACCATGAATCACCGAGAGACCAGGCTGAGAGCCGCTGAGAGAACCTGACATGTGCTGCAATTAGTCTAGATTGAGATTGGAGGAGGCCGGTTGGAATATGCTACTCTGCCATGACAACACTAGATTATCAACTTTTTCATATAAAAGTTGTCCTGCTTCTGTCATGTTATGACGTGAGTAGCAATGATCCCAATTTGATAGAGGGACGATCACTGACAACAGCAAAATATGTTTGGTCTCATCAGACTACGCTAAGTATTTCCGAAATTGATAACCATGGACTGAATTACTTGAATTCCAGTAACTAGTTGTCTGATTCATTTTGCTGCTTCGAACATCTCACCCACTTCTCCAACTCCAAACTACTGCCAATAAAAATTGGAAAAATGGAATGCGGCAGTCTATTGCTGTCGCTGAAGTGCAGATGCAACAGCTTAACTGATTCGAATGTTGAGGAGT
The DNA here is from genome assembly GCF_020745735.1 of Hemiscyllium ocellatum. Classification (NCBI taxonomy): domain Eukaryota; kingdom Metazoa; phylum Chordata; class Chondrichthyes; order Orectolobiformes; family Hemiscylliidae; genus Hemiscyllium; species Hemiscyllium ocellatum. Next base: position 571,657 of record NW_026867542.1, read on the forward strand.
ACGTAAAGACCGTTCCTTTCCCCTAAAAGCTGCAGGGAGTCCTTTAAAAACATAACATGGTGATTAAAAAGGTTTCAGTGCATTCGACGCAAATCTTTGCTTCACCTAATGGAAACTGTGAAGCTTTCTGCTTCTACTGACCTAAAACTGCCACTGTAGTTCTGTGAAATGTGAATGGCCATTACATGAAATGGCTGGATTAGTTTTAAGATACACATGTTTTACTGCTTTTGTATGTTACGTCAAATTGTAAGGTGTAACTAATTTAAGGTGTTACGGTGGAATAATACTTATTCAAGACAAAAACAGTAAAATTTCTCAAAAACTGGAAACGTCTTTTTGTTGCTTTCTTTTCAGCATTGGAGTATGTACGAATGAATGTTGAATCATTCGTCATGTAATGTCTACCACAACACACAATGCATAACGGAGTCATATGTAATGAAATCTGGACCTGTTCTGCCAATGATATGAAGACACCAGAAAGTCAAAACAGAATGTTCTTTTCATCTTATATTTTTGCATAAGCAGCAATCTTAATGTGCACGTGTTAATTTTTAGAAATTAAAAACCCAATCATCTCAAATGACAATAATGTCACTTAAAAAAAGTAATTTTGTCATTTTCATTTCAAGAGACGTCGTAAAAACGGAGGTGCCGAAATGTCCACTTTCTCAATGGCAGCGAAGTGCCTAATTCTCCCAGTTCCGTTTTTTTTGGCCACTCTGGTTTAGTTGTGACACTGAGAAGCGGTGGCTTTAGCTGTATCTGAAGGCGTTGCAGTCGAAAAAGATTCCTGGATTCAGCAGATATTTCCTGGTTGAGGTTTCTCTGTGAAATGTCTCCTACCTGTAAGAACCTGGAATGTTCATGAAATGTTATGGGAACTGGAATTGCTGTGTTGGCTCAGTTACGTTTCCAATATTTACGTCGTTTTAACTTTCGCTTTCAGGTGCTTGAGTTTCGACCCATAATGTTTAAATAAATTCTGTTTTGCTTACAGCCGAGTTGTTTGACCAGCTGCATGTTACCTAGAAAATCCACTACATTTCTGCCTTTAAATAAGAAGTTAGGATATCGGCTTCCTTCTTAAAATATTTTTATGTGGTATCACCTGATCCATCAGATATTGGGGCCCCAGGTCGAGATTATTTCGATAATTCGAATTTCAGATATGTGTTCTTGGACTTAAAGTCGGCGAGTGGAATGTTTTAATGCTTTTAATTCCGGGTGTTGAATTCAGTTGGTTTGAACAGCAATTGGTGCAGTAATAGGTCGTCGAGTCACCCAGAGTTTTCTGGGTGAGAAGAAGAGACTTTGGAGCTTTACAAAAGAAAACCAAGGCAAACCTGCTGGAAATTACAGGCAAATAAAAGTCAGAGTTGCCTTCAGCTGTGAGTAAAGGCGACATAATGACAGCAATAGCTCAACACTTAAATTTACCCGAAATGCTATCAGAATCGTTGCAAATAACGTGAATTGAATTGCAAATGACGCAGCTTGATTATGAAAAGGAAACAAAACAGATTGAATGACAGTTAGAAGAAGAGGAAGGATGAGGCTATGACTTGCCCTGGCATGATAAAAAGACAATGCTGGGGATGGGGAGATGGGGGGGTGAGGGTGGGGGTGAGAAACAAAGCCCAGGGAAGGCAGATATACGAAACCAGGATCGTTAGTGAATTTTGTTAAAGTGGTAAAGGAAGGCACAGTTCTCTTTGAAAAGCTGCTCCAGATTTTACAGCCTCGTGGGAAGTTTGTTAATGAGGAAGTGCCCGACCTTCTTAAACCATTTACTTGCAAAGTTAAGGTTTATTCACAGGCAAGGGCAGCAGATGAAGTTTGTACAGCATTGAGAGATACAGGATAATGTCAATCTTTGATGTTGAGAAATGAGGAGAAATGTAATTCAGAAGGGCAATTACCAGAAAACGTGCTAGAACGTGGAATACATGGTTAATTATGTAGAGTGAGGTTCGAGTGACCAGTGAAAAGTGTAGAAGTGGTGTCAGGAAAACTGAACTAAACATCAGTTTCAGGAATACAATGTCTCCTTTCTAACGATTTTGCTATGACAGAGGTAGGAGTGCAGCCCACTGAGGTTCAAAAGATGTGGAAAATCTGGCAAATTAGGTATTACAGAAAACATGTCTTTTTTCCCCCTCACTCTATGGCAAAAAGGTCAGAATATCAGCAGTTGAATAGTTAAATTGAAACGATAAATCAATGAATACAATTAAGGATGTTAAAGTAGAATTATCAGGAAACTTTTTTTTCTACTGGTTGAGACAAAGCAAAAACAGGTGGAGGAGAAAACGAATATTTTCATCTCAGGGAAATTTGGCAGCAGAATGATGAAAATTTGAAGCAATTGTATCAAAAAGCATACATGGGAAAATAATTTGAGTGCATCTCGAGTGCTACGATCTTCAAAATTAGGTATTGTTGAGAAAACGGAGACGATCCCATATTCAGGCACCTGAGAAATGGGCAGAAGTTCATCACGTTGTATTGCTGTTGGGTTACAGAAAGTAGGTGCTTCGGGTGCCACATGAACTAGCAGTAGGAGATCATTTAGAGGTAAGAAAAGCTCGACCTAAAATACAGAAACATTGTTACTGGCCTGGACTGCATATGGAGGGAGTGAAATTTGCCACACATGTTATAAATATCAGGTAATTGGAAAAACGCATGTAGAAATAAAACCAACATCTTTAATACCTATTCCTGCATTTCAGCAATGTTTTACTTGATTGCGTAGGACGGCTATCCAAAAGAAAAAATGGGAATCAGTATTTGTTAACAATAACTCAAGATTCTCAGAGGCAATTCCATTACAACATAACTCAGCAAAAACTATTGTAGAGTTGTTGCTCAAATTATTCCCTGTAAATTCACTACCCATAGAAGTACAATCAGAGTAAGGTTTACAATTTACATCAAAATTATTCTAGGCAGTTACGGAAATTTGAGGAATTAAACAATTCGAACATGTGTCATACGGATCGCTAGAAAAATCTGGCATCAGACATTAAAGACTTTGTTGAGGGCTTACAGTCAAGACTATCCAGTTAATGCAGATGAGGGAATTCGGTTTTAATTTTTTGCATTTACAGATGTTCCAAATGAATCGACCACGTTCAGTCCATTTGAAGTCAGAGTACACTGAAATATTTTGAGGAGAAACTGATGATAAAAAAATTCAGATACGTGTGTCAAATGTTAGAGATTGTTTAAATAGAAGGCAAGACTGCATTTAAACGTATCACAGTATACGATGAAACAGGAGGCATATAAGAAATCAAAAACTCACCACTTTTGTAACGGAGATAAAGTCTTAGTATTACATCGAGTGAGAGATGAACCTTCAAAAGATACGTTTAGTGGATCTTATCTGATCGAAAGAAGATTGCGTGAGGTGAACTATTTCATAATGATGCCAGACAGGAAGAAATCTCACAGAGTGTGTTATGTGAATATGCTGAATAGATGTTCTGACAGGGAAAGAAAACAAACAGAAAATGTGTTCCTGATTACAGCACACAGTGAAGAACCAAGTTCAAAGCAGTTGGAATTGGACATTCCTCAAATTACACTGGAAAATGGGAATGTTGTCAAAAATTCGAATAAATTGTTGAGTTACCATCAAAGGGAAAACAAAGATATAACTTGAAAGAATTATTTGCGTTTGCATGGGAAACATGTAGGATTAAGCTGGGAAGTGATAATGTAAGTATGCATGGTCTGAATACAGGTAATCATTTAGGAGAAAGTGAGGACTGCAGATGCTGGAGGTCAGAGCTGAAAATGTGTTGGTGGAAAGCGCAGCAGGACATGCAGCATCCAGGGAGCAGGAGTATCCACGTTTCGGGCATGAGGCCTTCTTTAGGAATCCATAGGTAATCCTTTTCCAATTAACCGGTATCTTTATCGACTTTAACTTCTAATGTTGGCAAGGGTTGATAAAGCAATTGAACGGATGCTCTATGGCAACATATTCGAAGTGAGTTTCCATGACTGTAGCGCACCTATAGTATTATTGGCTAAACCGGACGGTACCTATATGTTATGTGTAGAGTATCACAAAGTCAATTTTGTTGAGAAGCCTAATTCTTATGTGATCCCCTGTTTGGAAGACTACATTGCGGATGTGGAGCAAGCAACTTATAATTCCAAGTTCAGACTTTATCAGAGGAAACTGCCAGGTATGTTTATTAGAAAGAGAAAATATTACTTTATCACTCGTAACACCGTATATAGGCTATATAAATTTGAAATCATCTCACTTGAAATGAAGAAAAATCCGCTGGCCACATCATTTCTGAATTATCCAATTATTTAGTGTCGGCGACCTGGTGATTTTAGTCACACATGGAATAAACATTTCCAGCATTTATTGGAACTTTTCTATCGACTTCGGCAAGCAGGCTTGGTGATTACCTGTTTCAGAGTGAATTCGCCAAACCTGAAAATGTAAGTGGAATACAGTCAGGTGATGGAAGGGGAACACGCAGACAGTGCAGTGGTTGCATGGGGCCGTTCCACTAATTAACAAGTACACTGATTTGGATTGTGTTGGGAGGCCACGAAACAACAGGAGGAAACGATGGGGTAGAGGTCTCTGGCACAGAATCTGGACCTGTTGCTGAGAAAGGAAGGTCGCAGTGTAGGAGAGCATTAGTCATTGGGGACTCCATAATTAACGGGACAGAGAGGAGATTCTATAGGAACGGGAGAGAGTCGCGGTTGATTTGTTGCCTTCCAGGTTCCAGGGTTAGTGATGTTTTGGATTCTTTTTTTCGGAATCCATAAGGGGGAAAGGGAGCAATCCCACGTCTGGGTCCATATAGGCACCAAAGACATAGTTAGGAAAACGGATAGGGAAGTAAGGCTGGGGTGTTATCTGTGGTTTCTTACCCATGCCACGTGTAGCAAGACGAAGAATAGGCCAAAAACAACAGCTCAAACACGTGGCTATTGAGACGATGCTGGAGGAAGGGTTTAAGATACCTGGATAATTGGGGTTAATTCTGTGGTGCGTGGGACCTTTACAAAGGGGATGATCTACACGTGAACCAGAGGGGTACCAAGAGTCTATGGTGGTTCAATAATTGCTAATGCATGTCGAGAGTTTTTAAACTAATTCAGCAGTGGATTGAGAACTTGAATTGTAGCTCCAGTGCACAGGAGGTTGACATAGTGAGATAATAAGTGAGGTATCAGGGTTGCAAAAGTGCACTGGCAGGCAGGAAGTAAGTTTGACATGTGTTCGTGGTCAACGCAGGAACATGCAAAATAAGATGGGTGAATTTGCAGCATGGGTTGTTAACCAGGACTTCGATGTGTGGCCAGAACAGACACGTGGATAGAGCAGGAACAATAAAGTTTGTTGCGCTTTCCGATGTTTAGATGTTTCAGTAAGAACAGGGAAGATGGTAAAAGAGGGGGAGGTGTGACCTTGTTCGTGAAGGACAGCATTAAAATGGCAGAAAGGATGGTTGACGAGGACTCATCTATTGTGTTAGAATGGGCTGCGGATAGAATTAGCAAAGAAGAGGTTACCCTGTTGGGAGATTTCTATAGGCCTTCAAAAAGTTCCAGAGATGCAAAGGAAATAACTGCAATGAAAATTCTGGATAGGAGCGAAATTAACAGGGCAGCTTTTATGCGGGACATAAACTTTTCAACTGTTAACTGGAAACACGGTTGGTCGAGAACTTTAGATTGGTCAGTATTTGTCCAATGAGCATAGGATACTGTATGTTGATGGACTACCAAGCGGCTATGCAATATTGGATTTAGTACTAGGTAATAAATTAGGCGAAGTCTTAGATTTTGTGGGAAGTGCACACTTTGGTAATAGTGTCCAGAATTTGGCTACACTTATTTTAATGATCGAAAGGGATAGGTATATATCGCAGGGCAAGAGTTATAGGTGGAAATAAAGACAATTATTATGCGATTAGTTAAGATATAGGATGCAAAGGACAGAGAAGGAAAATGCATGGTTGGGCATGACTGAAATGTGGAGATTGTTCAAGAAACAGTGACGTATGTACCTATGAGGCAGGGAAGACGTGGTCGAGTGAGGGAACCGTGGTTTACAAAAGAAATTGAATCTCTTGTAAAGAGGAGGAAGGAGGACTATTCAAAGGTGAGGAGGGAAGGTTCTGCTTTGTCGCTTGATAGTTCCACGTTAACCAGGAATATCTTAAATAGTGAGCTTAGAAGAGCCATGAGATGACACGAGATGTCTTTGGAAAGGAGCAAGGAAAACTATAAAGCTTTGTACAGGCGTGTCTGGAATAACAAAATGACTGGCGCACGGTCAGGCCCAGTCAAGGACAGGTGTGAGAAGTTGTAAGTGGAGTCCGAGGATATAAGAGAGGCACAAGATGAACACTTCTTGTTCGTATTTGCACTATAAAAAGACAATGTTGTCGAGGACAATGTTGAAATACAGCCTGTTAGGCTAGACGGGATTGAAGTTATTGAGGAGGATGGGTTAGCAATTCTAGTGCGTGGGAAAGTAAATAAGTCCCTGGGCCGAATGACATTTATGCTCGCATCCTGTGGGAGCTAGGGAGGAGATTGCAGAGCATTCCGCTCTGAGCTTTATGTCGTCATCGTCTAATGTATAGTTCTAGACGACTGGAGGACAGTAAATGTGGTCCCTTTGTTCAAGAAGTGGAGGTGAGGCAGCCTTTGGAATTATGGACCAAAATTCGTTTGTGTTTAAGGTGATGGAAGGCATTATAAGAGATAGGATTTATCATAATCTAGAAAGGAGTAATTTGATTACAGATATTCAACAAGGGAATGCGAGGGTAGATTGTGCCTCACAGAGCTGAAAGAGTTTTTCGAGAAGTTTACGAAACAGTTAGATGGTGGCAAAGCGGTTTATATGGTGTATATGGAGTTCAGTGAAGCGTATGCTAATATTATCCACGGCAGGCATTTGTACAAAATACAGAAGCATTGCACTGAGCGTTATTCAACGGTTTTGGGTCAAGAGTTGCCGAGTGGATAGAAGACACAGGGTGGTGGCTGATAGCAAATGTTCATCCTGGAGTTCAAATACTAGTGGTCTCCCGCATGGATCTGGTATGGGGCCACTGACGTTTGTCATTTTCTCAAAAGACCTCGATAAGTGTGTGTTGAGGGATGGGTGTGTAAGTTTTTGGATGACACTAAATTCAGCGGAGTTGTGGATCGTGCTGGACAATGTTGCAGGGTATAAAGGAATATAGATAAACTACAGAGCTAGGCTGAGAGGTGGCAAATGAAGATTAATGCGGAAAATTGTGAGGTGATTCACTTTGATAATATAATTGGTAGTGTTCATTTGCATAGATGCATGAAAGTTGCAATCCAGTTTGATAGGGTTGTGAAGAAGACATACGGTGTATCAGTCTTTATTCGGGGATGGATTGAGTTTCCTGGCCATGAGATCATGTTGCAGCAATACCACATTTTGGTGCGGTCGCCATTGGAGCATTACATACAATTCCAGTCACTGCATTATAGGAAGCATGTGGAAGGTTTGGAAAGGGTGAATCGGAGATTTAGCAGGATGTTGCCAGAATTGAGGAGACGTCTTATCAGGAAACGGTGTCGTAATTTTGGCTTTTTTCTGTTTGAGGGAAGAAAGTTGAGTGTTGACCTGACAGAGAAATAAAAGACCATCAAATGATGGGATATTGTGGAGAGTGGGAGTGTTTTTCCTCGGCTAGAGATGGCTCTCACGAGGGGACAATGATTTAAATTTAGAACTGAGAGAGAGAGGACTGACGTCAGAGTCTGTTCTTTTGCCAGAGCGTAGTCGTGGAATGCCCTATCTGGAACCTTAGTAGAATCGCCAAAATTAAGGGCATTTAAATGGCCCTTGGGTAAATTGATAGATGATCATGGAATTGTAGAGGTTAGATGGGCGTCAGATTACTTTCACAGATCGGCGCAAAATCTAGGTCCAAAGGGGCTGTGCTGTGCTATACTGATCTACGTTCTATGCATGTTCTAAAGCCCACCTCACATTCCTGGTCCTTGTTATGAAATACGGTCAGATCGCACCACAGAATGTGAAAACAAACATTATTCGGGGTTTCTCATATTCTCGACGGAAAGACCAACTTCTGCTAATTGAGTGGGTTTTATTGGAAAATCGTAACAAATTGAGCAGTGCTCTGCTTCACTCACTAAACTACTGAGAAAATGCACAACGTTTCAGTGTATGGCAGACTGTGTAACGGCATTTGATAGCCTGAAAACTGTGTTAACGACTGCCCCAGTATTAGCCACACGTAATTAGAGAAAACCATTCAAGAGGGATATCGATGAGTGAGATGTGAGTATCGGTTCTGTGCTCTCGCAGGGAGATGACAATAAGATTGAATTACCTGTCGATATTTCGCCAGGAATTTGAAAATTTATCATCAGAAATAGTCAACAATTGAGAAAGAGACCTTGAATTCGGTATTGAGGGTACAGCATTTTCACATTTATATTGCCGGGAATGTTTCTGTGACAATTACGAAATGAGAAATTTAAGGAGAAAAAAAATGCAGATTGTTTAAATTGATCTTATTATTGCAGCTGTTCAATTTGAAAATTATACGTGGTTGGAGGAGACCGCTCAATTTAAGATGCATTATCGAGGCTTGGACGAAAATATGAAGGTTTTTAGTGGCAGGAGTAAACAGCAGAAATACCATGTATATGTTCTGTCGTATACTATCAAAGTGAGACTAATGGGTCTAAAAGTGAATTCATCTCTGTGAACTGAATTTTTACAGGGGGCTATTGTGAGGAATCTATCACTTTAATAGGTTATTTTGTCCTCGTATTTTTTTAAAGAGATGTCCTGATGGCAGACGTCCCAAAATGTACAGATTAACAATGGCAGGGGAGTAGCCAATTCTCCGACTCCATTTTTCTCTCTACATTACTTTACTTGTAAAAGTGAGAAGTTGCTGTTGTGGTGAATGTTTCCAAGTTTCAGGAGATGATTCCTGCATGAATTTTCACTCGGAAATTTCGCCTGCCTGAAACCATCTGTCTTTGGATTTACCGTTTACCAAGGGGTATGTTAACGGGATGTTACGTGAATGGGAAAAGCTCCTTGAATAAGTTGGTTTGTTTTGGAGAATGAACTTTCCAATAGTTAAGTTATTCCAAGTTTCGTTTTCTTTTGCTTGTATTTTACTTTTAGTGTTTAAATAATTTCTGTGGTGATTAACAATGTGTGGTTTCACTAATTGCATTTTAACCACTTCACATCTGCATAACACTAAGAAGTACGGGTTTGGGTTACATTCTTAAAATATTTTGAGGGTATCCTGGCCTTGACCATGATATTTGCTTTTACTAGGGTCAATGGGTTTCTTCCCATTCATAGCTTGCGCATCTATTTCAAAAGGAAATGTTCTTATGCAGAGCCTTTATGACCGGCAGAAGAGGGAAATCCTGAAAAAGAACATCTCTTTCGCACTTGGCTGCCATCAATATGAAAAACGGGTTGATGTTTGATTCTTCCTTCATTGGAGTGAAGTAACAAGCTTGGGCAGGCTGATCATAATATTTCTAGAATTGCTGAACTACAGACTCATACGTTTAAGTGTGGATTTACTGTACTGTTAAAGTCACATCAAGATATTCAGCCTGATTCACTATTTATGACATTTCGTCATAAGGTTGGAAAACTATTTAAAAGTTTCTTTCAACTGACCTCTGAGTTTTGCCAGCGTCTCTGTATAAGTGCATGTGTTGGTGCATGAACTTAAGAGTTGTAGCATGTGCGTGCTTTACTTCAGAATAAATTTCGGGTCATTGAGATTGGAACAGATAGAATAGACACCACCTGAAATTTGCACCAGTCGAAAATGTGCAGCATACGTTAAAGACAAAAGAAAACTGCCCGACATGGTAAAGAGTAAAACGATGGTCTTTCTCCTGCTCTCCATTTCTGTGTCGCATTTATTAATTTCATTGCTGTGGCAGCCGAATCTCATTCGGGTTCGACTAACTAATATGTCTAAAATTCTGTACAGCAAAATAAGGAAATATGGGGTTTAAATGCGAGCAAAGGTGTCAAACAATCTCCATACAAGCGGTGTGTGATCGATATATTTTATGTTGCAGTACCAGCCTACGTTATAAAGGATATTTAAGGCCTCATATACGAAGTGAAATGTAATGCTTTTCAAACAGAATAGCACACAGACTATTCCTATAACTACAGATGTTATTTTTTTTCTGTTCAGAACTTCTTTTTGTGCTCCCGGTGACTAATGGTTAGGAACTGATCAAAGGTGAAAGCGACAGTCAACCACACAGTGCAGTTTCGAGAAGCACAGATATGTAGAATTATAACGTGACATTCCTGCGCGACGTTTTCCGAACTAGCTGGAATACAAATTGGCAGAGGTTGACGTAAAATCACTGCAACGGTAATAACAACGCAATCCACTGACACCATGGTACACCGTATAGAGTGAACCGTCCTGGGACACCAAATCTTCCTCGGGAAAATGTCATCATGGTCACCAGGTTGGCTGTAAAGAACAGAGTTCGAGATTAAGTTTTGTAAGTATTAGATGGGGACACACACACACACACACACACACACACACACACACACACACACACACACACCAAGGCAGACAGAACTTCTGAGATACAGAGAGACACAGACATATGGACAGGCAGAGAACGTGGAAAAACAACTTTAACAGTTTAGCAAAACGATGGCATGGAGTCTGTGTCTGTTATGTTGGATTCAACTGACAAAATTAGTTTTTGCCCAATTAAATTCGATGGTTCATTAACAAGAATGTCAATCACAAATCATAACTGAACCCACAATATGAAATATTTGAGAAAATTACACTGAGGTATTTTCTATGATATACAAATGTAAAGAATTCGACGCGTTTCATAATCAAACAGGTGGAGCAAATATGCTAAACTGGTAACAGGAAACAAGTTGCGTCATACCTGAACCTGGTAAATAATGACAAACCATGCAAGCAATAAACAATCCTCTTCAGCTGATAATTCACTGCTCTTTTCACCAAGTTAAATCCAGAATTGGTGGCATTCACTTGCCATAGCATAAAGTTCAACATCATCTACAGCTCATCAGCTTCAGTAACAAGTAACATTGAATTGCACTACCAGTGTTGAGTTGCAAATTATCATGCACCTTTAGTGCCAAACATTTTCCATCTCATTCATGATAACAGAGAACGTGCTTAAATATCTCACTTGATGAATCCTCAATTCGTCAACATATTCTACAAGGCAAAAGGTATGCAATGCAATGCGGAATGGTTGTGAACAGTTCCAATAACAATTCTTGACTGCATTTCCGTTTAACGATTCAGCTCATTTGACTGTCACCATTTCAATGATCATGCATCTCCTCCAGCAATAACAAAAATTACCGGTTGTCCATTTCATCTACAAGATGCACTCCAGATATTCACAAAGAACCGTGAGACGGAACCGTTTAAACCCATAACCATTACCTGAAAGAAGGGCATAGACTGCAGAACATTGGGAATAACAGCAGGTCGTCATCTTCAAGCTTTTCATCACTCTGACTTGAAAGTATATTTTCTCTCTTTTATTGCAGCCCCATTGCATTCCCAATAAACCCTTCTTTCCGGGAAAACAATACAGGAGAAAAAATGTAACAATCCTGCATCGAATATTTGGGTGAGAGAGGAAATCAGTTATATTTGAGATATAGGAGTCCATTCAGTCAATATTATTCGCTCATACATTTCTCACGGAAAGTGCTGCGATTCTCAACTTTGCCGGATATCCAGGACATTTCTTGCAAATATTGAAGTGGGTCTCAGTAGCAGCCTCATTCACAAACGGTAATGACTGACGTCATGTCGGTTTAGTGGATGAAAATGAAGGAACCCGTGTTCAATTAAATTGAAATTTCACCATTATTTAAACTATATTTTAACTATAATGAAAAGGAAATAGATTGGCTTAGTTTACTGGATTGTTCGTTTACAAAGCAGTGTGATGTTTCCAGCAATGGTTCAATTTCCATAAAGGGTTGTGTTTATTATGAACAACTCTTCTTTTCAATCTCTGACCTTGCCTGAGCTATGGTAGCGTTCACGTTAAATGACAACCTGTCTTTTCTCACTTTAATGAAAAATTAGCCCTTATGGTCTGGTAAGACTACGGCATCACAACAAATTAAAATGCTGTATGTACCAATCTTCTTTACTACTGTCAGGGATTTCTTTATTTTTGTTCCTGCAAGGCGTGTTTTCCCTGCATTTGTCTCTGAAATACTCTAATATAATATAAATGCTGCATATATTTTGTGAAACTGTGCATCCACGTGTATGGGTTTTGAATTAAAAACATACGTAATTTAATCCTTGTACAATATTGTGAACCATGTTAAACAGGAAAATGAGTTAATCCACCAATCGAGAAGGCGGTTGAATCCCGAGTCCAGGAAATATAGAGCATGGATAAGGACTGCACAGAACAGCCCTTCGGCCCACAATGTTGAGCCGAGAATTAATCATACTATCAAATATAGTAAATTAATACATCCCTCAACTCACTGCTATCCATGTGCATGTCCAGCAGTTGCTTAAGTGTCCCCAATGACTCTGCTTCCACCACCACAGCTGACAACGCATTCCACGCATTCACACCTCTCTACATAAAGAACCTACCTTTGACATCTCCTTTATACCTGTCTCCTAATATCTTAAAATTAAGACTCCTCCAGTCAATCCTTCCCTGGGTAAAAGTCACTGGCTATTGATTCTAACTATTCCACTTATTATTTTGTGCACCTTGAACAGGTCTCCTCCTTGCCTTATCTCACCAGAGAGAAAAGTCCCAGCTTATTCAACCTTTCTTTATAGTGAAAGTCCTCCAGTCCAGGAAGCATCCTGGCAAACCTTCTTTGCACCCTCTCCAAAGCCTTTGTATCTTTCCTATAGTAGGGCGACCAGAACTGGCCACAATATTCAAAGTGTGGTCTCATCGGGGACTGATAGAGCTGTAGCAAATCCTTACGGCTCTTAAACTCGATTCCCCTGTTCATGAAAGCGAAAACACTATATGCTTTCTTCACGAACCTATCCACTTGGGTGGCTACTTTGAGGGATCGTATGCACTTGCACACCCAGATCGCTCTGTTCCTCCACACTGCCAAAAATTCTGCCTTTAATACAATATTCAGCATTCGAGTTCGACCTTCTAACATGCATCACTTCGCAATTATCTAGGTTGAACTCCATCTGCCATTGCTCAGCCCAGCTCTGCAGACTGTCTATGTTGTGCTGCAGACTGCACCAGACCTCTACACTATTGACGAAACCTGCAACCTTTGTGTCATCTGAAAATTTACTAACCCACCCCTCAAACCCCTCTTCCACATCCTATATAAAATCTACAAAGAACAGAACCAAAAACAAAGCCCTGCGGGACACTGCAGAACACTGTCCTACAGGCAGAATACATTCCGTCCACAAACACACTCCACCTTCTGTCAGCCAGCCAACTCTGAATCCAGGCAAATGCCTGACGTTATACATGAGCCTCCCATGGGGAACATTATCAAATGCCTTGCAAAAGTCCATATACACAACATCCACTGCCCAACTGACATCGACCTGTCTTGACACCTCCTCAAAGAACTCTAGAAGTTTATGAGGCGTGCTCTGTCCCTCACAAAGCCATGTGAACTGCCTTTAATTACACAATGCTTTGTGAAATAGTAATAAATCCTATCCCTCCGAATTATTTCCAAATCTTTGCTGATCACAGACGTAAGATTTACTGGTCTGTAATTGCCATGGATTTCCCTATTACTCTTCTTGACAAGAGGAACAACATTCGCCTCCTTCCAATTCTCCAATATGACGCTTGGGGAGAGGGAGGAGGCAAATATCCTCGCCAGATACATAGAAAGCTCGTTTCTCGCTTTCCGCAGCAGACTAGGCTAAATCTGGTTTGGCCCTTGGGATTTATTAACCTTAATGTTTTTCAAAATTTCTAGCACATCATGATCATCAATCTTGATCTGGGCAAGACTGTATCCCAGATGGTGTCAGTCTTTTTATTTGCAACAGGTTCCCTTTCCTCTATTAAATCCAAAGCAAAAAAACTAATTTAGGGCTTATCTGCTCAGGTTCCACGCACAAGTTTTCTCCGCTATCACTGGGCGGCCCTACCTTCTCCATGATAATTCTCTAATTCCTCACGTATGTGTAAAATGTCTCTGGGTTCTGCCTAATTCTTCTTGCCAAGCCTTTTTCGTGCCCTCTCCTGGCTCTCCTCAGTTCATTTCTGAGCTCATTTCCAGCAAGCCTATAATCATCTAAACCTCTACTAGATCCTTGCTTCATCCACCTTGCGTAAACTGCCTTCTTCCTTTTAACTACAAGTTCCTCTGTTCTTATCATCCAAGGTTCCCTAATCTTACCCCCTTCTTACCTGTCTCGGGGAACAAATTTGAGCATCACTCGCAACAGTCTATCCTTAAATATTCTCCACATGTCTACTGTGCTCTTTCTATGGAACAATTGTTCCCAGTCTATACTTGCCAACTCCTATGTGATAGCGTCATAATTTCCTTTTCCCCAATTAAATATCTTCCCTTGGTAACTGCTCTTTTCTCAATACATGGCTATGCTAAATGTGAGGCAGTTGGGATCACTTTCAACAATGTTCTCTCCCAACTCCAGGTCTGACATCGGTCCTGGCTCTTTGCTGAGCACCAAATCCAACATGGCCTCGCCCCTCGTCGGTCTGTCTACATACTGCATAAGGTACCGCTCCTAAATATAACTGACAAAAACGGCTCCATCCAATCTATCTGCACTTAGGAGGTTCCAGTCGATATTGGAAAAATTGAAATCACCCATTACAATAACCCTGCTACTTCTGCATTTGTTTCCAGAATCTGCCTGCCTATGAGATCTTCAAACGCTCTCCTGCTATTAGATGGTCTGTGGAAAACCCCCAACACGGTGGCTGTTCCGATGCTGTTTTTAAATTCCACTCATAATGACTCAATGGGCAAACCTACCTCAACAACCTTTCTTTCTGTAGCTGCGTTGCACTCTCTAATTAGCAATGCTACACCCCCTCCTCTTTTACCACCCTCCCTGCTCTTTTTAAACATTGTAAACCCTGGAACATCAAGCAACCGTTCCTCCCCCGTGTCACCCAACTGTCCGTTATGCCCACAACACCGTAGCCCCAAATACTGATCCATGCTCTCAGCGAATATATCGGGAAGACCAAGAGATTATTACATTTATGTTCATCTGCCAAAAACAAGTAGTCTGAACATATGACAGACTTCTTGGAGTTCAGAAGAGTTTTGACATCAATGCCGATTATTATGAACAGTGTAACTGAGGAAGTGAAATGAGCAGTGTTCACAGATGTTTAGTTAGCAGTATACTTCGTGAGTGGAATGTTGAGAACATATGGGTAAAGATCAGTAGACCAGAAGACCGCATGCTGAGTGGCGTTATGTGGTGGGAGAGTGGGTTTGAGCTCAAGGCATAAAATTCCTGTCAGCTTCTCCATGTACCTGCAGTTAGCTGTCTCAGAATTTAAATTTTCGTCTATACTCATTCATGGGATTACGGTAACCCTTGCTGGACAAGTACGTATGGGCCGTCCTTAATTATCAAGAAGGCTGTTAGGTTTATAGTGTGAAATGAATTGAAATACAGCAAAGCATCAACGCTGATTTGTTGAATCAGAAGGGCAATGACATGTTTTGTGTTTGTACATTATCGCAGAATCTAAAAATAATGATCAAGCAAAATTATATTATCAGACTTGGTTATTAAAGACATAACCACGGAAAACAATGAAAAACAGATGCATCACCCCTGAGTACCCATGATGTTGATATGGTCAAATGCAAATTGCAAGATACATCAGCCAACATTCTGAAAGAGTTGTGGATTCTGGACTTCTATAACAAAAGCAGCGATCTTTGGAATATCTCAGCAGGTTCGGCAGCCTCTTTTCAGAGATATCACAGTTAAGTTTTCTACTCCAGTGACCCTACTTCAGCTCTGATGAGAGCGAGGAAAAGGACATATTTGTTTGCACAAAATGGGGTATGGAAGGGTGAGTGTAAGGCCGAAGGAGAGTAAATGATAGTTGGAGATAGTGCATCGATGTTGCTTCTGTGACAAGGTTATGTGGCAATTATTTTTTTTTTCCCGAGACTTCGGAAAGCAGAGACTCTGAGATGTCTGGAAACATCGACTTGAAAGTGGTTTAAGTTTTTTTTTAATTCTTACACAAGGTAAGGGAAGTGGTCAGTCCTCCCAGGCTCGGTTTTTAGCAGGCAGTATATTTGACATTGCTGGTCAGGTTTTAACAGAGGACCGCAGAAAGCAGCTCCATTCTGGTCATCTTGATCCCTGCCATTTATTTTGTAAAAATCTGTTTTATTTTATCGTTCTTGTTTTGCCAAATCGGTGTTTATGGGGATTTGCAAGTTTCTTTTTTCGAACAGCATCATTATTTTGTGATAGAGTCAATCGGGTGGGGAGTAGGGGTGTTCTCTTTTGTTGATGCTTCCTTCGGTAGTCCATGAATAAATTATGTTTCATTTAAAATTCTTCCAGGATCGATCCATTCTGCGAACACATCCCTTGGCAAATAAAGGAAATTTCAGACACAGAATGTAAAATGCAACAATCCATTCCAGGACGGAGAAGAAATCGCATGCAAACGTAGTCAACGAAGCAGCTATGAGACATTCACTAAAGTTTGCAAATGTTTTAAAAGCCCAAGAGCGTCCGACTACATCTACACTGAAAAAGCTGCTACATTGTTCTTAATTTTAAGAATAAGCTCAAAGCTTCACAGACTGTGTCTTCAAGTGATGTTCAGTGGCCAGGTTTGAAAATCTCTTTCACCCCCTCTGTGAAAAGACACTATGACAAAAAAAACACTTGCAGCGACCGCATCAGCACAATGTGGCCTAATAATGGCTGAAAATGGCTGTTTTGTGGTAGCAGGCCATGGGATAACGAGGCTTGGTGTGTGAGGTTGGCGAAAATAATTTGGGAAGGTGTTTGATCCTAAAACTTGGTGAGTGCGATATTAAGCTGCAATGTTCCCAATCGGAAAATGATGTACTGATTATCCATATTGTGCTGAGTTTCTCTGCAGCAAGCCTGAGACAGGAATGATCGCTGGAAAATACAGTGGTGTGTTGAAATAACGGGTAAAATGGTCATTTCTGCCAACAGAACTTAGTTGTTCAAAGAAACAATAGCATGTTCTGCTTCTCAGTGCTCCGGTGTACAGGGCACGACATTGAAACTAGTGAATGGAGAAAGCTACATTGACTGAAGTCAAGGTAAAACTTTGCCTGGAAAAAGGGAAGATCAGGGCCGAGAGAGTAAACAGGCACGAGTTAAACATTCTAAAAATGCATAGCAATGTGCAATAAGACGGTAGAGTCGATTTGGGAGAAAAGAAGGAGTTGTATGGACCAGGCCAGACACATGCAAAAATATGTTACGAAAGAAACCTTGATGCTAATGTTTTTTTGTATTTTATTGGCAGATGTAAAGTACATATTCCAGGTGTGGTGCAGCTACTCGAACCACTCGGCTTAAAACAAAACGGAATCTATCTAAACACGACAGTTGAGATCCAAACAAAAGAAAACTGAATTTAGAAAAACTTAGCTTTTGGAAATTTTAGCTGTCCCGATACAATGACATAGCCAAGAAACTGTTCCACTCCAAAACTCATCCCAGATACACACCTGTTGGTAAAAAAAAAGTAAATTCTAACACAATTGTTTGCACGAAGGAAGGAACAACGTTCAAATAGATTTCAGAGAGAATATCAGACATGAAACATTTTCTGGAGACTGCAACTTATCCTGGAATCCAGCAGATCACGTCCAATCCAGCTACAACATACTAGAATCAACGTGGACTGGGAAAAACAGCCACTCCCCTGCCATGGCTAGGCTGAGCTCTTCCTCGACTCTTCAGCACCTCTGTGTGTACGATCTGTAATTAACAAAAAGAATCAAGGGCAAAATGACCTTGTTAAAATGACAGTATTGTCTCAGAATACTCCAGGGACACTCAGCGTGAGTGCTCTTTGCGGAAGGCTGACACCCGACTAGAGGGGAACATACAAATCACAGTGGCAACCCACGGGAAAGCACGAACGTTTGATAATGCTCCTTTGAATTCTAATGCTAGTGTGTCCAGAAAAGATGACCACTATCAAAGTTGAGGTGTGAAAAGAGAGAGGTTGGCGCAGAGGGAGTGGGAGACCCTTCAGGTACAGGGCCCTGGCAGCTGCGAAAATCAACGTTGAGCACAAAGATGCACATTTCTAAATCTTCCTTCTTTAATTTGGCATCAGCACAAAAGATGCGATGGAAACAGAGAAACATGGAGAATAGAATAGAATCTTTAGATAAGGCAGGATGTGAGGACTTATCGTCAACATTATTATGTCGCCAATGGACTGTTAATGGATATTAGTGGGCAACCCATCGCCAGAAATCTAAATGCAAATATGGAGGGCGGCGGGGAGGAGGGGAAGCAAATTGGACCAAGTGAACATGAGAGCAGGGTGGAAATTGGAAAAGAAGAAGATAACCTTCCTTCAATTCTGAATGAGATAATAAAAGAGCACTGATCACGTCATCCAATTCACAGAGAGAGAGCTATGGGCGGGGACAGGAACAAGGGATGTCACACCTACTTCACAAGGACGCAGGTTTCACTGTGGGTCACGCAAGAACCCATGACCCCTTTGGCCAGGAGAAGTTGAGCTTTTGTTCAGGGTGAGCCTAAGCTGGACAAGGTTGAGGAAAGTCTGGGTACATGTGGCCTATTGCTATAAAGAACCACCAGAAAGTCATGAGACCACCCTGATGGGAATGGAGTTTTAAATTGATTGAATTTCTTGTGACAGATAAACATTGGCTAGAGTCCACCACCTGAAATTCCCGAAACTGCAGTGAAGCGTCAGAGAAATGGCAGATGTATGTGGGAATGAACAGAAGAGGAGAGTAACACCGAATCGAGTGTGGAACAGATGGATTCTGCTGGGCAATTTCGGACAGAATCCACAGGTATGCCAGTGAGAGCAGTTTATCAATTTTGGGACGGACATGGAAGTGGGGGGTACGGAGTAGAGAGGGAGTATGAGACATGTATGAGCATGTCATGCAGTGGACGGGAGCTCAGATGTTAAAAGAAGACCAGTGACTATTGTGGACACGATGGTTCGCTGATCAATGCTGGGAGGCATGGTCCACGTGGAGGTAGGTGGAGTTATTCGAAAGCTACTGCTCAACAGCTGCAATGTAGAGGTCATTGAGTCAGACAACGATAGCACAGACCTTGGTGACAGGCTTTAAAAAAATCAGGTTTGAATCAGAAAATACAGAATGCATTCAGTTCGGAGGGATATCAGTTGAAATGGAATAGAATGCACAGAGAAATTCAGCCGACCAATTTGATGGTCACAGTTCTGAATTAATAGGTAGATTTCAGATAAAAAGTCAGAGGGTGTGGTGCATTTGCAGGCAGAGAGTCGGAGCAGAGTAAAGGAGTCTCTGGGACAAGGAGAGAATTCATGTTCAAAGGAAATGGCATTCAAGGGATCGAGTACAAAGGATCCATCATCAACTGTGTGGTGATGCACTCCTTCACCAAGGTTATTTTGTCCTTTTTTTTCTGTTCACAGTGCTCAAAAAACACAGCTTCAGGACTGTCAACGGTTAAATTTTTTCAGGGCCAATTTGAGTATCGCTAACAGATAGTGCCTCAGGTAAAAGGTAACAAGTTTAATAGGAAAAACATACAATGAAAGGGTCTGGGCCAGTTCTGCCAGCTAAGTTTCTGTGTGGTTTGGTTTGGTGTGAGCCAGCGGGCAGTTTTGAAGTTGCTGGACCCAGAGAAGCAACTGCTGATCTTCCCTCTCTCTGACATCTCTCCTGGAAGAACCAATGTTGATGTGTCCTTGTTTTGGCAAAGGAGTGTATTTGGGGATTGTTGCAGTTACCTGGGACAGCATCAGTAAATTGCGATAATCTCTCGGGTTTTCTCATTTCTTAAGTTAATATGCATTCCGTTCTGTTTTGTTTGTGTTTCATTCAGTAAAGTTTCAAATACATTTTTAAATAGTAATTAGTTCGGCCAGCTGCATCACTCCAGGAATATCCACAACACAGCTGTTCAAAACAATTACAAAAGGTTTGGACCGGGCTACTTTCTTGATGTATTTGTGGTGGCTGGCCTGTTCCACAGCACATGGAAGAGTTTAACGGTCAACGTATTCAATTTGGAAAACATAGTTTGCAGAAAGCGACTGTTGTCATACAAATAATGGAGATGAGTCATTCAGGAAGAAGCAAAAGAAATACAAAAACAGCAGCACAGGAAGGAAGGCTGAGAAACAGCTGCTGGATCTGTAGGGTTTGTAAACAAACAGAAAAATCACTGCCTTTTTTTCTCATCTTCCATTCGTGGAAGAATTAGATGGAGGAGTAACATTCAAAGATGTGGATTAATTCACAAGCATTCGTCAGTCATTTCATGAGCGTGATCATAAGATATCATCTTCCACAATAAAGATGTGTATGAGAGAATATGTTGAGCACACACAGGGAACAAATGGTACAGCCAACTAAGTACCTGACAGATGAGCGAGAAGGTGTTTGTTGCGTGAGAAAACCGAAATCTTTTAGGAGCGAATGCAGCGACTAAAACCTCCCTCAGTAGCTTGTTTCTGTAAATATAATCACAGCCTTCGATGAAATTCTCCTTAGAATCTTATGCAAACCCACAGGCTCTGACAGGATATAAATTTTAGAAGATATCGCATAGAAAAATACAACACTGCGCACACCTTTCGGCCCTCAATATTGCGACACCTGTGAAACTAATCTGAAGCACATCTAACTTACACTGTTCCATTATCATTCATATATTTATCCAATCAACATTTAAATGCCCATAAATCTGGCGAGTCTACTACTTTTGCAGGCATGACATTGTGCCCCATGATTGCTCGCTGAGTAAAGAAACTACTTCTGACATCCATCCTACAATCTACTGCCACTCAGTTTAATATTACGTCCCCTCGTCCTTGCCATCACCACCTCAGTATAAAGGCTCTCACTTCCCACCATTTCGAAACCTCTGATCATCTTGCATTCCTCCATTAAGTCACCTCTTAATCTTCTTCACTCTAACGAAAACAGCCTGAACTCCCTCAGCCCTCCCTCATAAGAATTTCTCTCCATAATGTATATTAAGATATATAAATATTAATAAAAATCACTGACACATTAAGACTGATTGTATCATTTAAAGGCCGGACTATTTTTCAGAGGCGATGAGTCACCCAGCATCTCAAACACTCAGTATTTGTTGATTGGCATGGACCAAAGGTGAAAGGGTCGTTGAAGGTGGTCCTGTTAACAGCAGAAGGCGATATAGGCCAGAAAACAGGGACGTCGTTAGTCTTCGGAGAATACTGATTCCGGTGTGGTCTAGTGAATTCATCGACAAGAGAAGTATAGGAGTTTGGAATAAGAACTGTCTCCAAAGTGGGAGATTCCCAAACTGCTGGAAATACGAGAGGGCAGATTGCTCAGAAGGACTGGGCCTGAAACAGGTTAAAGAGACATAGTACATTATCAGATTTAGTTGGGGTCCCAGATAGTATGCACATGTAATAATGGACAAGTTTACACGAGAAGACCTCCTGATGTTACTTCAGTAGATATGTAGTAGAATTTTCTCTACTTTGCAGTTCTTGTTTCTTTCAATCTCATGTTTCAGCCAAAACAATCTTCCCTGATTCTCTTTATTAAATCTGTGTGATTACTGTAACTGATTGATTCCCCGAGGAATTAATGCATGCATAAACACAGAATCCCTTCCACTGACTCTGCTGTGGGTACTCAAAGTGCTGCAGCTTTTGCAGATATCATTCACTGTCATCAAAAATGGAGAAGCCTGCAATTCTGCTCGTGAAAGAAGTTTATTACCCATTACTTGCAGCTGTAGCCATTCCGGGTGAGTGGATTCCATTTTTAAACAAGTTTTTCCTGATGAACTTCTTCGAAGATGATTTTAAAACATCTGAAGGGGCGAGTAGGGGGAATTGATTCAGTGTTTCTCACTCCAGAGGGACTGCCATTGCTCCACTAGAGCACTTTAGTCATTGAAATATATTTGCATTAAGCCCCATCATCACTCTTCTAGCTAATTCGTATAATGTATCAAGTGAACAAATTTTTTCGTGGCACCATTGCAGAATAACTAACTTGGAGAACTGGTTTGGCTACCTTGCGTTTTAATCATTTGATTTGCTTCATCTTTCTGGAATGATAATAATGCTCCTTAATGATTCTGTGTATACTTGGACTGCCTAGTTATCACTTAGAGAATGATCCCTGCGCTATGTGACAAAATATTTCTTGTATATTGTTAAGTACATGACATAGACAGACATGATAATATTTCATTTGAGTCAGACACTGACACATTATGCACTGCTTGTTTCCACCCTTATAGCGAACTCGGCCACAATTTGGATTCTTTCACAAAGGAAATGTGGTCTTTCTAAATGCATCACTGTTTACATGATGGCCATAGCAACAACAGATCTACTGGTCCTGATCAACAATGTAGTATTCTATCACATCTGCAGTTATCACTTTCCTTTGTCATTTCTGTCCCATACTAATGTTTGCAGAGTCATTATATATTTGACGGCTGTCACACCTGATTTATCTGTTTGGTGCCTTGTTTCATTCACACTTGATCGATTTGTTGTGATTTGTTGCCAAAAATTTCAAACAAAATATTGCACTGAAAGTATTGCAATCGCTCTCGTTATAACCATCACAGTTGTGACCATATTGAAGGAAATTCCGGTTTTGTTTGCCTATGAACCTGAGAAAATTATAAACAACGTGCAGTGGGGCTGCCGGTCAAGTGCAGCATTTTTTTCCTCTTCTGCAGGTATAGGTTATGTCTGGTTTTACAGCGCCTGTGTCACTTGGATTCCATTCACATTGATTACCTTATGTAATACATTAACTGTCCAACGCATTGTACTGGCAAATAGAACACGCACTGTACTTCGGAGCTCCAAGAGTGGGAATCATAGTGACTCAGAATTGGAGAACCGCCGAAAATCCATCATTTTATTATTCTTGATATCAGTAAGTTTTCTCTTGCTCTGGTTGACAAATGCCGTGAGTTTAGGTGTTACCAAATTAACAAACATGGTTAATTCCCGAGTCAAGTTCACCAACTCTGAATTTATCGCTATTGAAGTGGGAGATATCTTGAAGCTTTTCAGTTGCTTTCTGAACCCTTGTATTTATGCCGCGACACAGAGCAAATTCAGAGTTGAACTGAAAAATATGACAAAATCTCTGTGGGTATTAATCCAAAGAGATGTTCGACAGAAGTCCATAAATTGAATTTAGCTGAGCAGCAGTTCTGCCCTAATAGTTTTAGTTTCAGGTCTGTCTCCATCGGAATAAAGCATTCTTTATGGTAATATGTGACATGATTCAAATCTGCATACACACATCTTGAATATTCGAGATTCTGTAAAGTCTGTTGGATTTCTGTAACATTCTCTATTTTGCTGGGTCACAGTGAGCTAACTCATCGTGCAGTTTGAGTTCCACGCCTTTATCAATCAGGTCATCAAAGCAGTTCTCAGTCAACAGTTCAGAAATATATGAATTGCATTTACAAAGATAGTTAGTGCGGATAGAGTGAGTGGTGAGATATTAACGTTTTAAGTCCAGTGAACCATCTTCACTACATTTGTGATTGGGGAATTTGAACTCAATGAAGCAAAGGCAGGGGCCAGGGAGGGCAAGAGTTTGGAATCACGAATTAAGTCCATGAATTGAATGTAGCTGAGCAGCAGTTCTGCCCAAATAGTTTTAGTTTCAGGTCTGTCTCCATCGGAATAAAGCCTTCTTTCTGGTAATATGTGACATGATTCATATCTACATTCACACATCTTGGATATTCGAGAGCACCTTTTATTTTTGTTGAGTAAAGACAACCTAGTCCATTAAATACAACACATGTTGCAGTCATAGACCTAATCTAATCTGATGTTTCTGAATTTAAGCATCCATATTAAATGCAAATAATTTAAATTCAGCCACTGAAATGGAAGATGTCCATTCGACATAATCAATCAAGATTAATTTAATCTGAACTGTAGTTACGGTATGTTAACATGTATTGACAATTTTGTCCGCAACGGGATCTGAATATTCTATGGTGTGGGCACTTTATGGGAGAGAGCTCGTCGATGACAAATCTGACAGGACTCTTTTCAGACGATGAATGTCCTGTGGAGGAAACAGTCCAGGTTCCATCGATGTTCCACCACACATGTTTGGTCTCGCGCAGTTATTACAATTGGGGTAATATATTCATTCAAATTGTCCTCTCTCACTATTCCTAATTTGTACATCAGTATACTTGGTTGCATTATGAATAAAGGAAATACTGGAGAAAATCAACATGTCTGGCAACATTGGCGAAGAGAGGAATAAGAGAAAGAGTGAAGTATCCACCCATGGGCAGCAAGATTCTACTAAATACCATTTTATCCAGGTTGTTGCAGTTTTCATAGTTTCTAAGTTAACTTCATCTGCATTGATATTATTTATGTAAATCATTTAGAAGAAACGGCACCAAGAATATGCTGACATTTGCAAAAACGTTAACCGTGATAATATTCAAATGTAACGATATGTCAGTAGAAATACTGCTCGTGTGTGTTCTGTGTAGTTTCAATTTTAATTCTCACTTATCAGCGCGCTCGTGGCTTGCATAGAAAACGAGAACTCGTTTCCTTTGCCGTTCTGTTTTGCAATTGTCTTCGTTTGATGACATTGAGTATCATGTGCAGTATGGCGTAGTGAGAAGTTGGCTCATGCACCAGTCAGTCAGATTTGCTTAAAAGTGCATCATTCGTGACTGGGTAAATGACTGGAAAGGCTCTGAAAGAATGGTATATGGGAGAGTATGACAGGTGGAAGGAGGTGAAGGTGACGTGGATAGGCCCCTCTCCAGCCTATCAAACTCACCTTATCCTCCTTCCACCTATCCCATTCCCAAAGCCCCTCCCCCAAGTCCTTCTTGTGAGGAGATCGCCAGGGATGTTTGGAGAATCTTTGCAGTGCTTCATGTACATCGGACACAGTGTTGTTTCTGAGCGTCCGTGGTGGTGGAAGCAGATGTTCCTTGAATGTGGCTACGAATTATTCACTCTATTATCATAGAATCCCGACAGTGAGGAAACAGGTTTTCGACCCAATTGACGTATTCCGACCTTCAGAAGAGTAAGTTGCTGAATTGCTCCGGATATTTTCCATTTGATTTATTTCTGATCCAGAAGGTTCTGTTTCAAATTCCAAAGACTACAGATGTGTGTCCCAACATGTCCAGCTGATGGATGGACACTGTGCAATGGATAGAGAAATGACAGTCTCTCCCCCCCATAATTCAACGCGACTGTGAAAGGCTTTGGTCTCTCAGCTCGTGTTGTATTTCACAGGGAAGTGAAAAGTCCCTCGGGGGCAGGGGTCGAACCAGTCGTTATTTCAAACGCTGACTTTAATGGACATAGGATTCTGGATTCCCATTCCTCATTCCATCCAATCCAGGAGGGAGATGTTTCATTTAGGCTGCAGGAGAAATGGGAAAATGTTTTTTACTCTCAATGCTGAAGTTATGTCCCGCGTGTTTCTCTTTTTGCTTTTCTGTCCCCATTCCTTCGGACCTCCTGTCAAAAATGTAAATGTCCAACAAAAGCTATCAGTCACCTACTGAGCAATGACAATACTCTGAAAACTCCGGCCCCCCAGTGTGTTGCCCATCCAGATCAGAAAGACAGTTTCCTTCCACATCCATTCGGTGCATGTGGCTGAGCCCAAACTCTATGTTTTCGGGTGGATCTCCCTGTGTTTACACATTTCAAAATTAGCTTCAAACTCTCACCTTAGAACATAGAACATAGAAAAGTCCAGAACAGAACAGGCCCTTAGGGCCATGATGTTGTGCCGAAACTTAATAATAATGCAAAGTATAGTAACTTAACTACGCACCCCTCAACGCACTGTTTTTGATGTGCATGTCCAGGAGTCGCTTAAATGTCCCCAATGACGTCGCTTCCACCATCTCAGTTGGCAATGCATTCCATGCATTCACAACTCTCTTACAACATGCGGAAAGAACTTACCTCTGATGTCTCTTTTATACCCTCCTCCTAATATCTTCCAACTATGACTTCTCGTTCCAGTGAATCCTGCACTGCGAAAAAAGTCTCTGGCTATTGATTCTATCTATTCTTCTCATTATTTTGTTCACCGTGATCAGGTCCCCTCTCTTCAGCCTTCTCTCTAGAGAGAAAATCTGAGCTTATTCAACCTTTCTTCAAAAGACAAGCCCTCCAGTATAGGCAGAATCCTGGTAAACCTTCTTTGCACTCTCTCCAAAGCCTTTGTATCTTTCCTATCATAGGGCGATGATCCAAGTGTGGTATCACCTGGGACTTGTAGAGCTGCTGGAAAACCTCACGGCTCTTAAACTCGATACCCCTGTTAATGAAAGCCAAAACACCACGTGCTTTTTTAACAACTCCATCCACTTGGGTGGCAATTTTGAGGGATCTATGTACATGCACACCCACATCCCGCTGTTCTTTCGCACTGCCAAGAATCCTGTCTTTAATCCTATATTCAGCATTTGAACTCGACCTTCTGAAATGCCTCATTTCGCATTTATCCAGGTTGACCTCCACCTGCCATTTTTCAGTCCAGCTCTGCATCCTGTCAATGTCACGCTGCAGCCTGCCACAGCCCTCTATACTATCGACGACAAGTCCAATCTGTGTGTCATCTGCAAATGTACTAACCCATCCCTCAACATCCTCATCCAAGCCATTTATAAAAAGTACAAAGAGCAGAGGCCCAAGAACAGAACCCTGCGGGACCCCACTCAAAACTGTCTTCCAGGCAGAATACTTTCCATCTACAATCAATCTCTGCCTTCTTTCAGCCAGGCAATTCTGAATCCAAATATCCAAATCTCCATGTATCCTATACTTCCTTACTTTATGAATGAACCGACCATGGGGAATCCTATCATATGCCTTGCTGAAGTCCGCAAACAACCCATCCACTGATCGACCTGTGTTCACACCGCCTCAAAGAAGTCAATAAGTTTCATGAGGCACGACCTGCCTCTCACAAAGTCATGCTGACTGCCTTTAATCACACTATGCATTGCCAAAGAGTCATGAATGCTATCCCTCAGAATTCTTTCCACCACTTTGATGACCACAGACGTGAGACTGACTGGTCCTTAATTACCAAGGATTTCCCTATTAAACTTCTTGAAAGTGGAACCTCATTCGCCTCCTTCCAATCTTGTGGTACGAATCCCGTGGAGAGTGAGGAAGCAAAGTTCCTCGCCAGCGGCTTTGCAACATCCTTTCTCGCTTCCCGGAGCTGCAAACGATAAATTAGGCACGGCCCTGGACACTCATCAATCTTAATGTTTTCCAAAGTGGATAAAACATGTCCACATTGGCCTGAAGTCTGATCTCAAAAAGGCCTCTCAAAATCATTTTTTTTTCTCTGTCCAAAATCATACTGATAGAAGCCTAGCCTGGTTTATTGCCCTCTGAAAAGTAAATCAAGGACTGAATCTTGTAGCACTCTTGGAGCACTGTGAATGGCTTAAATCTCCATGTCTCAAAGTTAGGTCACTCTGGGAATTACGTACACTGTTCTATTAATCAAATACCCCTGTTCGACCACACTAGGAGGACCGTGCACAGTGTGATGTACTTTTTATGCTAGAGTCTACTGACCGTTTTATCAATTGAGATTTCCTTTCCTTTTCTCAGTTAATCTATTGGAATGTGAGGGCGATGAAAGGATCTGTAGAGAAGAAGGCTGTCATGCAAATGAGATTATCCACAGCAGGAGATGTTCCTTCAATGGCACCTGCCGCTTTATGATATGTTACAAAAAATGCAATATTTCCGACATTGAGATTCACCTGAGTTCCGAATAATGCTTGCTGTCATTTTGTTAATTCAGTCTTTGCTTGATTCTCTAAGTATAATCATCCACTGTCCCGCTGATTTTTTTTAAAAATGAGAATAAAGCTTACTGCATTAAGACCACCTCTTGCCCAGCATTCAGTTTTTCACTGGGATTAGTGTGGACGCACATTGTCAGGAGAAATGGATAAGTCAGAAAACGGGAGGTACACATTGCCATCATGGATCTCCATTACTATGTACAAAGACAATGTCAACAATTCATCCATTGCTTGTCTCTGGCGTTGTCTGACTCTTCATTTCTGCTTCACCTCCTGGTTTCCTAGACTCGTGCTTCCCACCTCCCACTTCCAGTTTACTTGTTAACTTTCCCTCAGCATTGTTTCTCCAGGTCTGTTTTTATCTTCGTACGTTTCTGTCCCTTACATTCCCCCCGTCTCATTTTACCACCTCTGTTTCTCACTTTTTGATTCCCCATCTCATTGCCTCCCCTTGCTACTCCCAATTTGTTTCACCTGACCAGTTTCTTCCTTAGTACTTTTTATTCTTTCTTTTCCCAGATATTTATCCTTCTGTCTTTCACCCCACCCCCATTCCTTAGTCTGCTTCTCTCCCTTTCTTATTATTTCCTTCGGTTTTTCGTTCGCTGTTTCGCCCCGTTCCCCATCCTCTGTTTCCTCCTATCTATTTCTCATTCTTGTAACTTGCCTTTTCTTTCTACACAGGTATGTTCTACCTACTTCTCCTTTGCTCTTTCAAAACATCCCTTTCGGGATTCTATTCAGCCCATCGAGTCCAATCCAACCCTCTGATGCACACAAGCACCTGACATATCCCAGCGTAGATTTTCCATGGCTAATCCATCTTCTTTGCACATCAGTCGACAGTCTGTGCTGGTGATTATGGTCAAACCACACAGCCTGCACATATTTGGACTGTGGGAGGACACTCGAGTAACCAGAATAAACCACACAAACATAGGGGGAAGTTGCAAACAGACAGTTACCCAAGTTTGGACTCAATCTCGGGTCCCTGCCAATGTGAGTCAGAATTACTAAACACTGTACTGTCGCTGTCTTCTTCTGTTCTGTTCCTTTCTCCCTTCATGTTCCCTCCTCTAACTTGTTTCCTCTTTGATTCTCCACCCCTTTTTCTAACTACCTCATTACTGCCCTCTGTCTCCCTGCCAATTATTCACTTCGGGTTAACTCTTCCTCTATTGTTCATCTCGTTGTGACATCATAGTGACTGCCAGACAAATCAAATCAGCCTCCCTATCCCTGAATCACATCACATTAATATTAAGATATTCAATGATTTTCAAAGAGGTGAAATCTAAAACGTTTCCTGATGTTTTCCAGATCAACAATCCTTCAACTTTGTATAAGACTGAAGAAAGCAGAACTCAAAACAGCTTCCAGTTCAGCAGCTTCCACTCACACTGTCGTCTGCCCAAATCCAAGATTAAATTTGTTCAAACTACGTATTTCATGATTATCTGTGAATGACTGGCCATTCCACTCTATCTTTAATTGACCCATTCAAGGTTCAAACAACTGCTACTCTTTAAGCAATGCATCCTCATGCCAAAATGTGAATAGTGCTCCAGAAGCAGCAATTAACCTGCACATATCTCTCCAGGCCAGTTGCTGCAAACAAATATATTAGCTTCTTCCTTCGAAATACAAGCTGCTCCTCAAAAGTCTAATTCAAATTTCACTCCATGTTACACAATAGACTTGCGAAAAATAGAAGTTACAAATGCAAGTCTCAACAACAAGCTTAATCCCAATCTAAACCTCACCCACATACCTGCTCCAGGCCCATATCCCTCCAAACTTCTCCTATTCGTGGATGTTACCAAATTACTTTTAAATGTTGTAATGGTACCCATATCCATTAATTTCTCAGCAAGTTCATTCCACACACTAATCGCTCTCTGTGTAAAGAAAAAATCCGTTTATTTTCTAAATGTCCCATGTCTCATTTCATCGATGTAACCCAAGAATTGAAATTCCCATCATAACGAAATGACAAACAACAAACCATATGACGTTAAGGTAGTGGATCAGTTATCAGCATATTGTGGATCAATTGGACAACTCCTACTCCGAATTTAAATGCTTCTGGGTCTTTCTCTCTCAGCCGTGTGGATTTCTCTCTGTTCGGAAGTCTATCTGTTTGATTGCCTAACCATCAAGGAGACAACCAGTACTGGTCATGTGACAGAGTGGAGCAGGTGTCAGTGGCTGAATGGTCCATTCATATTACTATTTTACGTGTTTTAGGTTCTCTCTCTCTCTTTCTCTCTCTCTACGATTGTCTCTCTCTCTCTCCCCTCTCTCTCTCTGAGTGTGTGTGTGTGTGTGTGTGTGTGTGTGTGTGTGTGTGTGTGTGTGTGTGTGTGTGTGTGTGTGTGTGTGTGTGTGTGTGTGTGTGTGTTTTCTCTCTATCTTTATTTCTAAGGGAAGGTGGACAGCAAACATCATATTGAATGGTTGAGCAGGCTGAATGGGTACAGCTTACGAATTACTGTGTTTGTTTTCTCTGCCGGTTTCTCTCTTTCTATAAAGAGGATGTTGCCTAGACGAGTAAGCAAGAGGTATAAGAAGAATATTGCCAGGGTCGGACTTTATTCCTTGGAACGTAGGAGAATGAGGAGTGACCGTGTTGAGAAGTTTTAATGCAACAGGGGCAGAGATGAGTGCATGTGGTCTTTTTAACCATGAATGGGTAAGCTACTGGGCATAGGATTCAGGTGAGAAGGGAAAGATTTATAAAAGACCCGATGAACAACCTCTTCACCCAGAAAGTAGTGCACATGTGGAATGTGCTGCCAGAGAAAATGCTTGAGGCAGGGACAGCAGCAATATTGTTAAAAGCATGCGGATATGAACATGTATTGGAAGGAGTGGAGGAATATGGATCAAATGCAGGCAATTGGATCCAGCTGAGTGGTCACCATGGTCTGTTTGGAACATTTCGGGCCGAAGCATCTGTTTCCATTCTGTGTTATTCTATGACTATCATAAGAGAATCAACTATGATCATAACGAATGGTGCAACAGTCTTGATTGGCTAACTAAACAGTTTCTGTTCCCCTTTTTAATCATTATTCCAGGAGGCACTGTCAGAGGGTGCATTCACGGAACCAGGAGGATTACTGGGACGAATAGGACTGCGTGGAGTAAAGGCTGGAATCAGGCTCAGCCACCATCTCTTTGGAAAGTGGATACTATATTTTCACGTTGCCAGCCAGCTTCTCGACAAGCCTCGCCCACACGCCCACATTTGCGGGCCACCGACCTTTGTGGATGACATGTGCCCGTGGCAATGAAAAGGTTCTGGATAAACACATGGCCAAGAATCCAAGTATGAGGAAGAATATTATTTTCCTCGTCCTGTCAGCACCTCCAAGCCTGTCGAGTATAAAGGGCAGAGGGAATCTTGCTCCCTTTTTAATCCTGACTTCACAGGAATGGTCTCCAACAAACCCACATTAAGAGGCAAGTAAATATCGGAGACCTCCAACCTGCTAAACTGGAAGAGATCAATAAAACGCTGTCTCTCAATATAGGCAAAGAATCCCAACGCCTCTCCGTCGCTTAGTTTGTTTTTGTCTTGTTCTCAGACTCTTAGTTTTTTCTACTTCTCACTCAATCTATCTCTCTCGTCACTTTCACTTGCTGTCTTTCTGTCACTTTCTGTCTTCCTATATTCTTTCTCGCTCACTCACTCTATTGCTCGCTTTATCTCTTTTATTTTTGTCCGTATTTCTGTCTCTCTGTCTCACAGTTTCTCATCATTCTCACTCTCTCTGTGATTTTGTTGCCCTACTCCCTCTCTATCTGCCCTCCTTTATGTCTTACTCTGTTTCTATGTCCCTGTCTTTCTGCATTTCACTTCCAAATTTCCCTCACACATCCTCTTATACCTTCTACTTTCATTTACATATTGTTCAATCTGTAGTTGTCTTTCACTCTGTCTCTCTGTCACTCATTCTGTCATTCTCACTTTGTATCTAGGTTGATTTATCTTTCCATCTCATTCTCTCATTCGTCTCGGTCTCTTGTCATCCTAATGCACATTGTATCTCTCGTTCTCTCTCGTCTCAGTCTCACTAGCTGTTTAACAATCTGTCTCACTGTCTGTCACTGGCTGCCTCTCACTTCCACGGCCTCACTTGTATCTGTGAATTTTTCTGCCAATCTCTCTTCCCCTCTCCTTTCTTGCTTTCTCCAAATTTCTGTCACTCTGACTCTGTCTATCGCGCGTTCTTTTTCACTAACCCTCCCTGTCTGCCTCTCTCAGTCTCTCTGCATTCCTCTCTCCGCTGACACACACACAAGTTCTTGCTCTCAATTTACATCTCCGTCTCTGTTTCTCTCACTCACTCATTGTAGCTGTCTGGTTTATTTGTATACTCCCTTCACAATTATTCTGCTCCCATTGCCTATTTTCAGCAGATGTTCCTATGAAGAACATTCCTCAATCACACTGTGAATGAAAGCCGCTGCTTCACCTTCTTTACTCCAAAGTGACCGGGCAATGTCTGACGAGTTGTTTTGGGTGGTGCTGTTAAGCGCTTGAATATTGTGAGGAAGGATTCTGTGCAAGGTCCTCCTAACTTCTTGCATCTGAGTAGTTCTGGACTGAACT
Organism: Hemiscyllium ocellatum; assembly: GCF_020745735.1. Taxonomy (NCBI): domain Eukaryota; kingdom Metazoa; phylum Chordata; class Chondrichthyes; order Orectolobiformes; family Hemiscylliidae; genus Hemiscyllium; species Hemiscyllium ocellatum. Next base: position 604,453 of record NW_026867542.1, read on the forward strand.
GACCCACATCAAGACGATGAGAGCACCCTCTTTCCTGGTACGAAAGATCACGACAGGCTGAATCCATGAACACTTGAAATCAGAAAATTGCACATTCACTCACTGATATATCTCGGGCTTTCACCGGCACAGTGCATCGGGGCATTTCAGAGAGTCTGACCAAATTTCACATTGGTTTTTGAATGTTCCAGCGTTTAGATGTTTCAAACATATTGGGGTGTTTGGGGCAGAAAAGAAATGGAGGATTGGCATTGCTAATCAGCGATAATATCACAGCTGCAAAAAGGAAGATCGTCGATGAGGGTTTTTTTACCGAGTCAGTATGGGTGGAAATCAGAAACTTTCATATCAATATTGCAGTGACAGGAGGAGGGGAGTTGTCAGAAAATGGGTAAGATGCATTGATGTTCTTCACACTGCAGCAGCTCAGCTGCCAGGTGTGCTTTTGGTGTAGCCACAACTGTCAGATCATTTGTAGCTCCGGTCGCTAACCTGTAGGGCGGATCTCGATGGTTTGGAAGGCCGCGGAAAGAGTTACACCAGGATGTCGCTTGGATCGGAGACGATTTTTTACAAAAGCCTTTCAACAAATTTTAATGATTTGTGCTCGAGATTTGGTGTTGAGAGGCGATCTGAAGGAAGGATGTGAAACACCCAGGGTGGAAATGTCGCTTTGTATTGGGCACAGGAAAACGTTTGAAAGAATATGCATGAGATAGTTTTTTTTTACGGAAATGGTGATAGATGTCCGGAATGCACTGCCAGGCAAGTGATAGAATTGGACATAATAGCAAAGGTTAACAGGCAATTAGATAGATGGATGAACAGGCATACTATACAGGGATCTTGACCATATGAAGACAGATGGTATTATATTAGAATAGTACACTGATCGTCACAGACATGCTGGCAGAAGGATCTGTTTATTTGTTGTACTCTGTTCAATGGAGCATTATGGATTTGGAGAGAGGCTGGATTTAAACGGATTGTTTTCTTTAGAGCAAAGGCAGTATTGGGAAGGCCTGTTTCATGTGCATAGATGTTTGGAGAACACGGGCAGAGTGAGCAGAAAACAATTGCTTCCTGAGTCCAATAAGGGGACACAATTTGAAATTAAAAGGCACAAGGTCTTGAAAGGACTTGAAGATAATCTCCAAGATTCTCTGATTCTCTGCTCCAACAGACACAAATGGCAGCACGCCGGCAATGTCACTGGCTCCTTGTCCCCTCGTTACTTGAGGGAAGGGGAGCGTGCTGTTGCACACAGAGGCATACTTGTGTATGTCCAATGCATCACTGTCCGACCTCAAAGCCTGGAAAGAAAATGCACGCTTCCTGCTGGCCTACAAGCAAGAGAACGCCAGGTGCATCAATACTGAACCACATTGATCAAACACAAAACGAAATGTCTACGAAGGTGAATGAACCATTGAGTAGGCAGAAAATAATTAAAAAACGTCCAATGCACAATCGCGAATTATCGATCTTAGAGGCTGCCAGGGGTAATCTGTGTGCTCACCCGAACATACTGAATAGGAACAGGAGCAGGCGACTCAGCAATTCCAGGTTACTAGAACCAAATTAATTAGCTGAAAATGTGTTGCTGGAAAAGCGCAGCTTTCCTTCGATGCTGCCTGACGTGCTGCGCTTTTCTACCAACACATTTTCAGCTCTGATTTCCAGCATCTGCAGTCCTCACTTTCTCCTTCCAAATCAATGAGATCATGAACAATAGAAAGTGCTGGCAATGTTCAGCTGATATGGCGGCATCTGTGGAAAGAGATCAGTGTAACGTTTTCAATTCAAATGATCCTTCCTCAGAGCTGAGAAAGACACCACAGTTCTGAGGAAAGGTCGCTCGCCCCGAAAGTTTAAAACTGATTTGTATCCACACATACTGCCAGACGTGCTGAACTTTTCCGGCAATTGCTGCTGTAGTTTCTGATTTGCAGCATTCACAGTTCTTCTTTCTCTATGCAAAAATATTGTGGCTTTTGTTTTTTTGCTATCCTCAACTGTGATTTCTTGCGTGTTCATCGATCAACTTTGACCTCTCAATCATCGACAATATGTCAACATCAGCCTGAAAACAAAGCTTCCACTATTTGCATCCACGATGTTTTGAGAAAAATGAATTTCAAGCACTAACAACCTTTGAACTTGGCACACCCTCCCTTTGAAATAATGAACGTCTATTTCTTGAATGTGGACTGTGCATTCACAACTTGGATGTGAACGCAAAAGCGATATTTATTAAGTTTGCAAATGACTCGAATTTGGTAGTGTTGTTGATCATGAGGAGGATAGTCTCAATTGTGAGTTTGATAATACTCATTTGTTAAATTTCGCAGATCAACTGCAGACGAATTTAATCCTAATAAGTATGAGTTGATGCATTTTTGAAGTCTAATGGGGCCGAATATGCACGGTTATGCTGGGCCCCCAGGGCATGTTGAGGAACGAAGGAAACTTGGTGTGCAAGTTAGTTCATCTCCGAAGATGTGAACACGTGAAGATATGATTATGCTGAGGGCATAGGGGTTGTTTTCACTTTTTAGCCATTTCAAATTGGGAGTAAGGAAGTGTGCTTACAAAATTATAAATCATTTCATCAACCATAGTTCGAAAGCTAAGTGTAGCTCTGCTCACCACACTGTTGGAAAGGCGCGATTCCACCGTGGACTTAATAGACTAGATTCAGCATGCTGTCACCTGGGATAGAAATTCTCAGTTATGATTAGATTAGATTACTTATAGTGTGGAAACAGGCCCTTCGGTCCAACATGTCCACTTCGACCCGCGGAAGCGCAACCCACGCAGACCCCTACATTTTCCCCTGCCCGTAACACTACCAGCAATTTAGCATGGCCAATTCACCTAACCTGCACGTGGACTGTCGGAGGAAATCTATGCAGACATGGGGAGGATGTGCAAACTCCACGCAGTTAGTCGCCTCAGGTGGGAATTGAACCCGGGTCGCTGGCGCTGTGAGGCAGAAGTGCTAACCACTGTGCCACGAGAGCCTGGGAAGGCTGGATTTGTTCGCCTTGGAGCCCAGAATGCTGAGGAAGAATGGGATATTATGAGTGGAATAGATTATGAAAGTTTATTTCCCATGAGTGCCGTGTCTAAGACCAGAGTGCATCAGTTTCTTAGGTGCAGTAGTTGGTCCAGAATAGAATGTGCTGCCTGATGACTTGGTGAAGGGAGGTGTACTATTCCATTGAAAGAAAGGCCATCATTCCATTCGCAGGTTACTTACCACACTGTTGAGTGGGCCTGTATTCATGTGTAGGAACAGACGAGGTCAAGATCAAAATAACATTGTGTGTCTGGCGCTAAATATAGGGACAGGGCATGTTAGTGGTACACACAGCGCTGTGCCTGTGTATTCGTTTGAAGGAATGAGCAGGACTATATATACAGCATTGCAGTTAACATTGTGTCATGAAGTATAGACAGATTAGGTCAATGGAACGGTGGTTCTGGATTCATAAATAGACCCAGATCTGAGTGTTGGTAAAAACAGTGCCGTAGTCACAAGTGTAGGCACAGCAGATCAACAGCAACCACAGTGCTGGAATTTGGAGTCTCATGCAGACCCGAACCAAGTTAATGGTAACCCCAGTGCTGTGGGTCTGAAGTCGCATGCAGAACCAGAGGACGTCAGTCATAACAAAAGTGTTGTGGGATTGGAGTGACATGAATACATACAGAGGGTCAATAATAACCAGATTGCTGTGTATGTAGATTCACCTCTTGAGGCAGAGCAGAGAAGTGAAGCCAAGGTACTGTGGGGCTGGAGTTTAGTGCAGAGAAAGCACAAGTAATTGATAACCTCAGGACAGTTGACCAGGAGTCATATGAAGAGTCAGAGTGTTTTTTGTCTGGAATTGCATACAGAACAAGGTAGGTCAATGATAAGCAGATAGGACACTGATAAGCACATGTCGAGTAAAAGCAGATCAGGCACAACCACAGTGTGTTGGCCAGGAGTCGCATGTAGTTGCGGATCAGGTGAGTGTTAACAGCAGTGCTGTAGGTCTTCAGTCATCTGGACAGATAGAGTATGTCAAGCTAACCGCAGTGCTGTGCGTCTGGAGTTCTAGCTGGAGACAGAGTTGGTCAAGGGTGCTTCTGTCTGGAGTTACTTGCTGAGACAGTGGCAACAATAGTGTAGTGGATGGATGGAAATCAAGGAGAGCAATGAAAGGGAGACTTGGATAACGAGGAAGGTTGTGAATCGAGTCAAAAGGGAAAAGGGAAGCATATGTGGGTTTTAGGAAGCATTAATTGGAAAACGCCCATGAAAAATTTAAGGAAGGCAGGAAGGTACGAAAGCAGGGGTTTAGGAGAGCAAGAAAGGGGCATGGAATTCCCTTGGCAAGCAGAGTTCAGGGAAGTTCCAAGACATTACATATTAACATTAAAACCAGAAGCATAACGAGGAAGAAAATGGACCACACAGGGATAATGGAGGGAGCCTGTACTTGGATACAGAGGATGTGAATGAGATACTGATGAATACTTTGCATTGGCAGTCAAACAGTAAAAGGACATTGAGGAGAATGAAATATGTGCGGAGTATACCAATATGCCAGGGCACAATGAGAGCAAGAAAGATGTGATTTTGACTTTCTTGAGAAGCATTAAGGCGGATAAGTTGCTCTGGTTTGAATGTATCTACCACAGTTATTTGAGAGAGAGAAATGTTTTTGGGGCTTTGAACAACAGCTTTCTGTCAACGCTCACCATGTAAGAGAAACTGAACGACTGGCGAATAGCTATTGTTTTTTCTTGTATTCAAGAAGGGAAATAGGGGTAATACAGGAAACGATAGGTCAGTCTCACATTGGCGATTGTTTTCTGTAGGTCCGTGACTAATGGTTGTCCACAAAGGTTCCTACTGGGACCTCTACCAATTCTGATATATCTAAATGATTTAGATTGACATGCAGATGTAGAGCCAGAGTATATCACTGGTACTCACAATGCTATTGGTCGAGAGTCGTAGAATCACTGAAATGTGCAGCAGGGAAGAAGCATCTTTGTCCAACATGGCCATGCCGACTAGATAGTCTAAATTAATCTAACCAATTTGGTACCATTTGGCCCTTATCGAACTCAAACCTTCCTGCCCATATGCCCATCCAGGTACTTCTTAAATGATGTAACTGTTGCATTGTTTGTCGCGTCTGCTGGCAGTACGTTTTATGCACGCACCATCGACTGCGTGAAAAAACGTAGCCACTCATGCTCCTTTTAAAAATTTCTCCTCTCACCCTTAAACAAATGCTCTCTAGTTTTGGACTCCCCTGCTGTCGGGGAAAGGCATGAAATTTGCAACTTATCCATGCCACTCATGATTTTGTAAACTTTTATAAGGCCACCCATCTGCTCCAGGGAAGAGAAACAACAGCTTTCTGAGGCTCTCCCTAAGGCTCAACACCTTAAAGCTTGGCAGCTTCCTTCCAAATCTTTTGTGTTACGTGCAGTGTTGTAAGTCTGGAATCATATGCAGACACAGTGTGGACCAGTGATAACTGCAGTGCTGCGGACTGGTGTCACGTGTAGATAGATATTAGGTCAGTGATAACCACTGTGCTTTGTGCCTGTAATCAAATGTAGGGACAGGATAGGTCAATGGCAACCACGGTGCTTTCAGTCTGATGTTATATGTAGAGACAAAGCAAGTCATTGGTAATCACCGTGCTTTGTGCCTCGAGCCACATGCAGAAAGAGAGTAGGTTATTTCAAAGCAAAATTACGTCGGCAATGCGGCACATATTGAGACAGAATACATCAATACAACACCCAATGCTTTGTGTCTGTCGTTACAGAGCAGGTCATTCATAACAGTGCTGAGAGTCTGTAGTCACTTGTTAGAGAAGCGCAGGTTGGAGTAAACACATTGCTGTGGGCCTGGTTCGAATGCAGATGCAGAGCAGGTAAGCGGTAACCACAGTGCTGTGTGTCGGGACGCGGATGTAGAGAGGGAGCAGGTCAGTGGAAACCACAGGCCCGTGGGTCTGGAGTCACATGTAGAGACAGCAAGTTAATAATGACCACACTGTTGTGCTTCTGGAGTCTCATGTAGAGACAGAGACGATCAGTGTTGCCCACAGGAATGTGGGTTTGGAGTTACAAGCGGAGACAAAACAGATAGTGGTGACAAAGTGCAGTTGGCCTGGAGTAACACAGAACAGTTCAGTGGTAGATACTGATCTGTGAGTCTGGAGTCGAATGAAGAGACAGTATTTACGGAGCTAGTGTTCTGCAGTAAAAGGTAGAGGTAGAGTAGATGACTGTGAAACAGAGTGCTGTGAATCTGGATTCAAATTTATAGCCTGAGCAGATCAGTGATGACCACAAAGTTTTTGGTCTGAAGTCAAATGCAGAGAGAGAATAGATCATGGCAAAATATTGTGCTGTTGTTCTGCAAAGAGATGCAGAGACGGAGAATATCATTGGTAGCCATAGTGCCGTGAATCTTGAGTCATAGAGATGTACCTCACAGAAACAAAATCTTTGGTCCAACTCAGCTATTCGACCAAACATGCTGAATTAATCTAAGCCCATTTGCCAAACTTTCATGCATATCTCTCTGAAGATTTCCTATTTGCACACTAACCCAGACGCCTTTTAAGTGTTGCAATTGTAGCAATCTCTATCATATCCTTAAGTAATTCGTTCCATGCTCACACTGCGCTATGAGTGACAAATGTTGCCCATTTTTAACGTTTCCATCTCAGACATCAAGCCATGTTGTCTAATTTTGGACTCACGGACCCTGGGGCAAAGTTATGTATTTTTTGTCTATCCATGCTCGACATAATTTTATAATCTTCGATAAGGTGCCCCCAAGCCTCTGATGCTGCAGAGAAAAACGTAACAGAGTCTATCCATAAAGCTCAATGATAGATCTTATAAATGTCTTCTGGTATCCAAAGATCACCATGTCTCAGTGGTTATCATTGCTGTATCACAAAGCCAGGAACCAGTGTTTGATTACAGCCTCAGGCGACTGTTCGTGTGGTGTTTGCACATTCTCTTCAACTCTGCCTGGGTTTCCTGCAGCTGCTTCCGTTTCCACAAACCGAAATTGCGCAGATTAGGCGAATTGGCTTTGCCAGATTGTCCATAGTGTTCAGGGGTATGTTGGTTAGGTTCATTAATTCATGGAAATGTGGATTAATGGGGGAGTGGAATGCATCTTACTGAGTTACTCTTCAGATGGTCGATCTAGACTTGTTGACGCAAGGAGCTTATTTCATCACTGTAGGGATTACATGAATCCATGAATGTGGGTCTGGCATAAGACACAGTGCAGACCAGTAATAACAACAGTGCAGTGAATTGCAGTCACACGCAGAGACTAAGGAGGTGAGCCGTTACTAAGTTACTGTGAAGCTGGATTCAAAGGTAGAGACAGACCAAGTCATTGGTAATCATAATGCGGTGTATCTTGAGGCAGACAAGGATACAGAGCACATCGGTGGTAAACAAAGGGCTGTGCATCTCAGGTCACATGGAAGCATAGCTTTGTATCACATACTAAGATACAGTAGATCAATGGTAAGCATGGGGTTGCAGAAGTGTACTCACATGGAAATGCAGAGCAGATCTGTTGTACACTCAGTGCTTGTGTCTGGAGTCACAAGCAAACACCAAGCAGTCCATTGTAAACTGAGTGTGCATTTGCAAATAAGTCCACAGCAGGTCAGTAGTACCCACAGTCGTGTGGGTCAGGCATTACTTGTGGAGGCAGTGTAGATGGATAGTCAGCATAACGTTGTCGGTTGGAGTCACGTGGCAACATATATATATATATATATATATATATATATATATATATTCACGGGCATTCGGGGAATCAGTTGATCTCCATGTGCCAACTACTCCATCTGCCTGAATGTCATTCCAAATGTATATCCCTCAAGAACTTAAGCCTGGCCTCTGGAGTAAGCTTGGCACGTTTTCTTTGTCCCCACCATCAAATAATCGATCTGATAATTTACAAGTGAAGCAGTCACTCGCTTGCTCACCACGGGTAGGAGATCGGTACCACAGATTGTGGAATGGAGTGAATAAAAGTAAACATGATTGAAAGGCGACATTTTTCAGAATATGTTCAAGGCTGTTGAAGGAATATTATGTTCAACTTGAGGGACTGGAGTATGACGGCTTTGAAGCTGCGCTACGATTTCACAACACCCTGTTTACACCGCATTTCTCTACTGTGAAAAGATCTAAGAAACAGATCTCAGAAAGGTTCAATTTGCCTTGGATCAAGTAAAATATGGATTTACATGAATGATGCATGGACTTTGTTCGTTACGTTTTGTGGAGACCTGTATTTTCAGGAATTCAGAAGGTGAAGCAGTGATTTGCTTGATTCATGAAGAGGGGCTCATGCCCGAAACGTCGATTCTCCTGCTGCTTGGATGCTGCCTGACCTGCAGTGCTATTCCAGCAAAACATTTTCAGCTCTGCTCTCCAGCATCTGTAGTCCTCACTTTCTCCTACCTGCTTGATGTCGTCAATATATGACCAGTAAAAGACATTGAATATAAAGATATTATGACATAGAACCATCGAGTTCATGCCGACCCCCGAAGAGCTTCAAGACCAGATGAAATTCTCATCCTGCCCCTTGTAGTCTTGATTCACCAAGTCTAATTTAACTAAGCTGCGACATCTTTGGAATGTGAGAGAAAACTAAAGAAATTAGAGGAAACCCAACAGAGATGCGTTGAAAGTACATACATTGAGCCTCGGTCCTGGTGCTGTGAGAAGGTAATGCTAACCAATGATCCATTGTGGTGTTCAATGAAGGAAATCGAAGTGTTGCAAACATTCCTTGATGTTGTACAGCACAATATGTTATAATTTAAAATGATATAATATAATATAAATCAATGGTATTTAATATATTTCTCCAGTTTTGACCTCCTTAAGTCAGAAAGTGCAACAAATGTATACGAAAGCGATTTCTGGGCCGTAGTGACTGGTGCATGAAGTGAGGAATGATCGGTTTGAATTTATTTTTTTCTTTCTGTTCTTCCCTAGCATGCAAGGTGTGTATGTGCAGTTGCGAGACACGAGGAAAAACAACAGGTTCATAAACCCTTATTCATTTTCCATCAGCAGGAAGAAAGGAAACAACACAGGGGCCAGTGACAAAAAGTGCCCTTCGCAACAAAGAGCAATCTTCCATGATTAGAAAGATGAAGGGAGAGCAGGGATAAAATGAAAATAGAGTAGGAGGGGAGAAATAAAACACTTCACTCCCTGCTGTACCCTTCTGTCCATGAAAATCTCGAGGATGCCGGTAAGCACCATGTGCTCATTCTTCAGGGACATCTGGACTCAAACGTAACCTCATAAGACGGGTAGGCAATCGGTCATTCCGAACCCCTCCACATTCCGCTGCCTAGACCAGTTTATGACCAGTTTGCACAGGCCCAGTAGCAAACCCACGCGGAGTTCCTCTGACCTCTCCTTCTATATTGGCACTGGATGCCCAAAGATCAGGAGCGTAGGGCTAATGGACAAGCAAAAGCCGAGGAGTAGCTTTTCAGGAACCTCAAAATGAAACACCCCATATATCATTGGTCCACGAACGCCCCAGCACCACAGAACAAACAGTTGAGCTGGAAGTCCGTCAACAATCGCAATCTTCTCCTAAGTCTGTGTCCTCTGATCCTGATACTTGCCGTGTGTATTCCCCTTAATCATTTCACATCTCACCTTCAAAGCGTGACATCACGTTATTGAAATAACGTAGTAGTTGAAGGGAGTTTCCAGAAATGGAGAAACGTGACGAGTTATGTTCTACAGGGACAGTTGCCCCAGCACTGATCCCTGTGGAGCATAACTGGTCACCTTTCTCCACTTCAAAAAACTCCCTTAAACTGCTACGTTATTTAATGTGAAAAAGCTTATCTCTTTCTAAACCGGTCTGTACCCTTCATGATTTTGTCGAACTCAATCAGATCCCCCCTCAATCTCATTGTATTCTAATGGAAACAATCCGAACCTACTCAACCTCTCTTCATAACTAGCAACTTCCATTCCCAGCAACATTCTCGTAAACCTTCTCTGCATCCTCTCCAAAATGTCTATCTCCTTTTGGAAATGTGGCGAGCAGGACTCTACACAAAATTCTAAATGCGGCCGAATCAATTCCTTGTACAATTTTAACATAGCCTGACAGCTCTTATACTCAACACCTCGTCCGAAGAAAGTAAGCATACCATATACCTTCTTGATTACTCTCTCCAACTGTGCGGCAACCTTCAGGTACAATGGACCCACAGCTCTCTGCTCATCAACTTTTGCTAAGGTTCTCGCGTTTACTGTTTCATTCGCTCGAGAATTAGACTTCCCAAAATGCATCACCTCATATTTTCCTGGATTGAACTCCATTTGGAACTTCTCCACCCAACACACCAGTCTACCTCTATACTCCTGTATTCTTTGTCAGTCCTCTATGCTTTCTGCTACTCCACAAATCTGCGTGTAATCTGCTGATCATACGAACATTACTTTCTTCCAGATCATTTTATGTATATCCCAAACAATAGTGACCCCAGCACTGATCCCTGTGGAACACCACTTGCCACCTTTCTCCATTTCTAGAAACTTCCTTCCACTACTACCGTCACCTATTACTAAACATTTTTGATCCACCTAGCTGGAACACCTTATGACTTCATTTTCATCATTAGTTTACCACGATGAACTTTATCAAACGCCTCCCTAAAGTCCATGTACATGACATGTAAAGCCCTTTCTTGATCTATCAACTTGGTTACTTCCTCAAGAACTCTATTGACTTGGTAAGGCACGATGTCCCCCTCACAAAGCCACGTTGCCAATCACTGTTCACCCATTCCTTTCCAGATAAAAATCGATTGCATCCCTCAGTATTTTCTCCAGCAATTTGCCTACCACTGAAGGCAGGCTCACTGATTTCCAGGTACCCGGAATATCCTTATTATCATTTTTGTATAAGGGGACAACACGAACAACCCTGCAGTCCTCAGACACCTCACCTGTATTTAAGGATGCTACAAAGATATTTGTTACGGCCCCAGCTATTTCCTCTCTCACCTTCCTCAGCAATCTGGGATGGATCATCTTCGGTCCTGGGGATTCGAACACCTTGATAACCTCTTGCATACCCAACACATCTTCTGTCCTTTTGTCAACGTGATCCAGAGAAATCAAACTTCTATCTCCAATCTCAACATTCACGATGTTCGTCTTCTTCGTGCACACTGATGCAAAGTAACAATTCAGAATCTTACCCATTTTCTCAGGTTCGTCACACAGTTCTCCTTCTTTAACATTTAGGGGACCAATTCTTTCTCTAGTTGCCTGCTTGTTTCTGATATAAAAATAAAAGGCTTTGGGATTTTTCTTAATTCTGCTCACTAAAGCTATTTCAAGACCCGTTTTAAACCGTTTGACTCCTCGATTACGACTGGTCCTACTCTCTCGATAATCCTCCTGGGTCCATTCTGTTCTCAGGTGCCTGGAGCTACTACGCTTCCGTTTTCCACTTGGCCGCTCGTCCGATTTCTCCTCTCGTGCACGGTTCACGAACCTTGCCTTTCCTATCCTTTGCTTTAAACAGGACATACCTATCATGCCCTCTCTTTAACATATCTTTGAAAGCCTCCCACACATCAAATCTGGAATTCTCTTCTAATAGATGTGTCCAACCGTCGTTTCCCGGCCCCTGACTAATTTTGATATCATTACCCCTGGCCCAGTTTACTACTCTTCCCTTACAAGCATTCTCATCGTTGTCTCCAAGTATAATTGTGGTCTCTCTTCCCCACCGCAACCTTTACTACATGCCCAGGATCTTTCCTCAACACCAAGTCCAATATCGCCCTTCCCTGATCGGACGATTAACGTACTGCTCCAGAGAACACTCCTGGACGCCTTTACAAATTCTGCCCCAACCAGACTTCTTACACTAATTGTATCCCAGTCAATATTGGGAAAATTAAAATCTCCTATTATCATCACCCTGTTGACTCGACATGATCGGTTTACCTATTTCTTCTTCTACATCCCACTCACTGTTGGGAGGCTTGTAATACAGCCCCAACAACGTAACTGAACCCTCTTTATTTCGCAGCTCCACACATAACGCCTCACTACACAAGCCCTCCATCATGTTCTCCATTAGCACAGTCGTGATATCATCCCTGAGCAGCATTGTAACTGCTCCCTCCACGTTTGACTTCCATCATTGTCCTATCTGAAGCATCTCCATCCTGGAACATTTAGTTGCAATCACGCTCTTTCTTGAAACAAATCTCTGTGATTGTAATAATGTCAGACTCCCAGTCACCAATCCAAGAAAGTATGTGCACTTCAGACCACCAGTTCTTTTGCATTAACCTGATCTCTGGCTACTCTTCCCCTTATTAATGTCATCTTCATGATTCTTCTCGTCTCCAGTTTCCACCTCGCTGTCTACTTGTCTTCCCCAGCCACATTGATTTAAAGACTACTTATTAATTGGCTGCATCACTTAAAATCACTTATGACTCACAGTTTTTGACAAGAGAAACTGTAAAAATTTGCATTTTAAAAAAACGATCTATTAATATCGTTACATGATCTTTCACATTTCACAGTACTGCACTGGCAACGTTTCGCCAGCAGAAGTAGAAATCTTTGCAGTTTTCATGACATGAAGCGAGATATTGCATCAAATACACTGATCACTTCGTCTCACCTTATTCACTTTTATCACAAAGCCCCTTAAGGAATTAGGACAAACAACAGAACCGTTTGTATGACACTACTTTCTATCAAAATTATGCTGTGGCATTTGTAATTCGTGGACTGCAATAAACCACAACAGACCACTTGTCCACTTTCGAGTTTTGGAGTTGGGGAGTAAAAAGAATTCAAAATACATCAAATGACAGTAATTACTAAAGATTCATCATCTCAACCCCATATTATCAAAATAAGACATCTTCAGAGTAGTGTGGTGAGATCAAACATATTTCGCTGTTATCAACAATCCATCAAACTGGGGATCATTGCTCCTGACTTCAGAATGTGACAGAAGCAGCAGTCCCCGTTAATACGATGAAGGTGATAATCTAATTGAAAAGCGGCGTGGTAGGATGTTTGTAAGGGAACTCTTCCGTTCCTTCTGTTTCCTTCACTTTTTTCTAGCTTTTGTTTTGGTTTTACCCCGCATTTGGTCTTTCCACGGCTCTGCGTATGGCCTCTGTGTGGTTCGGCCTAGCCTGGTCTCTTGGCGTCTCTCAGACTCTTCTCTGGGCGAATCATGGCAGTCTCTCGGCATGCGAGTGGATCCTGCCCGAGTGTGTGCCACAGGCATCAGCGGTGATTGGATCGGCGAGGAGAAACCTGGACTGTACATGCAGGAAAAACAAAATCCGAGTAGTAGGTTAATCGACATTTCAGGAATCAGCCCTTCATCAGAAATTTGTAATCGGAAAGGCGACAGTTTCAGCAGCAGCCACCTTACGTGTGGCAGTGGCATTGAGAACAGACAGCAGAGCAAGACAAGTGGTGGAACTTTTAACGTATTCCGTTGTTACCGCAGTTTGTTTTGCAAGAACGTTAACTCTTACTGACTTCTTAAATTTTTCTTATATTACATGAAGAAAAACATAACCTTTAAAATTCTTGTTTCCCTTAATACTTTGTACATGCTTTTTTTATCACGGTACTTGGTACCTAAGTTAGAGTCTTGCGTGGTAAGATTGGACAGCTTTCACTGTACTCTTGTACTTCTATACTTAACCACACATGACAAATAAATCGAAGTAAAATGATCGATTGCTCAGCACTAACTCGAACATAGTTTTTTTTAAGTGTGAATGTCTGTGCAAGATTGAAACAGTGGATGAAGTCATCAGTGTGACACGGTGCTAAAATCAGTAAAACACAGACATACCAAAGCGCTATCATTGCAAAAAACCTTCTTTTGTTTCTTTTTTATGTTTTCGTGCATTCAGTCATGGCGTCAAAGACCGTCAGGGCTGGCCGAAGTATTGAAACTGACATGTGGGCCACACAACTGACATCACTTTTAACTTAAACGGTTCCGTTTTAGTCTGAGTACGCAGTTTTAGAATAACACACCTTAGTTTTGCCGATTGAGCCCGAGATAATTTTTGGAAAAATCAAACAGAGTTCATTTCACATTCGCACTTACATGCAAGCAATGGAGTGTAACGTTTTTGCGGTGGATGCACCTGTCGTTTTGGCGGTTAAAATAAGATTAGTAATGATTTCATCGAATGACAGTACGAGCTGGAGCTAGTCAATACCCTCAACTCGACATAAAATCAATTAATCTTACAACACTCTGCCCTGTTAGAAGTATGAATGGATTCAACATCCACATCTTCTAACATGGATTTTTCACGATTTCTGTAGAAGTATTTCTTCCCTTATCTCGGGAATTTTATTTGATTTTTCCCCCCTCTTCACAGTGTGCTGGCTGTGACCAGCCAGCTCGGAGTCAGTCCTCTGAAGTGAGGAGTTTCTAATCTTCCAATTATATATTTGCTTAAAATACTTGAAACTGCTGATGTGACGTCATGTGGCTCGTGAATCGGTGGCAGACAGAGCACATTAAGGACAATGTTTTCATGAAAGACTAAGTGGAAAGCAGGGTAGTTGTCAAAAAATACAATTAAATGGAGAATTAAAGCACTCCACCTCCAATGGTGCACATCTCTCCCTGAGACACTGCTGGACACTACCTCCTCCGATTTCAAGGCATTTCTCTCCTGGCTTCCATGACTGATTTAAAAAGGAAAAATCAATTTTGGCATTTAAATAGAATTATCCAACATTTACTCAGTTGAATGTTCGGACGATTTTTTTACATCTTTGTCTGTGTATTTGAGGATCTGAAAATTCGTACTCTGAAATTCTTACACTCTGAAACAACAACAACGAAGAAATAGTCGAGCAGAAGGGAAATACAAAGCAAAACAGTTTCCACATTATTCAAAAAAGATCCCCCAGAGGGTATCGACCCAAATTAATTTCGAAGTTCCCTATTCTTTGTTCCCATCAGAACTCCCAGGTCTGGTGCAGCTTGGTAATTGCTACGACATAGGTTTTCCCAGAATCTGTTCAAATATAAAATTTGTCAAAAACAGATACAGTATTTGTGGACAGACAAATTAAAGCGATCTGTAAGTTACAGTCAAGTAAGGCAATGTTGTGAAAAATAATCTGAGCGCTGTTTTAGAAATAAAATAATGAACACTGATAAACCAAGATGACACTTCTGGGGCACCACTTGCAAGATATATGCCAATACTTTCAAAAGTCAAAATTCTGGTTTGAATGTTATATTTGCACCGTCCGAACCTACTCAACTCTCAGACTGAATGGACCCTGTGGTCAGTGAATTCCGTGTTAGCGGCAAATATTTAACAGAGATGAACTGTTCAAAATGGTCAGAGACTGCTATCCGTCACATCACTGAGAGGTAAGTATTTCTGTTAATTGTGCCATCCACCAGGCGTTTGGGCTTCTTTTCTGATCGTGTTCTGAGTTTAGTCTGCAGCTGATTCTCACATATTGATTCTCTACAATAAAAGTCGAGTTACGGAGGGCTCGTGTGGTGCAATGGAAGTGTTCTCTCTTTGTTTCAGGAGATCCAGATTCATCTTCGAAATTTCTTCATCATACCGAGGAAACACGAAACCAACTTTAAAATAAGGGTAGTGTTTTCATAAAATTAAGTTTGACTGCTCTTTCATAGTCATAGATTCATAGAGTCCTACAGCACGGAGACATGCCCATTCACCCAAAATGATCAATGTCGACAAAATGGTCACCCATACTAACCCCATTTCCCTGCACTTGGCCCATATCCTTCTAAGCCTTTCCGATCCAATGTACTTGTCCAAAGGCATTTTGAATGTTGCTAGTATACTCACCTGAACCAATTCTGCTAACTGGTAATTCCATATGTCGACCAGCCTCTGCAGAAAGCATTGGGCTTCGTGAATCCTTTTATTCATTCCCATTTAATGTTCAACTGATGCCCTCTGGTCCTTGCTTCCCCAACACCGGGAAACCCTGTCCTTGTCTCTCAGGACGTCATCCAATCCGATGACATCCCCCTCAGTCACCTATGCTATAAAGAAAATGTTCTATCTTGTCCAACCTCTCCTTATAACATTGAAAGTCGAGTCTTCACAACATGCATGTAAACACATTCTGAACTTTTTCCAGTTTAATAACAAATGTTCTGTAGCACGCTGAGCACAACTGAGCACAGTACTCCAAGATGCGACCTCGCAAACGTCCTGTACGACTGCAAAGCAACTTCTCAATTTCAGTACTCAACGTCCTCTCTGATGAAGTAGAGTGTGTGAAAAGAATTTTTCACTGGTCTGTCTATCTGTGACACGACTTTCAGGGAACTGTGGTCCTGGACTCCAAAGGCAATCTGTTCCAGCACACTCCTTAAGGCCTTAGCTTTTACCATGAAAATCAAATCTTGATTTGACTTCACAAAATGCAAGGCCTCACTCTGATCCATACTAACCGCTCTTTGTTATTTCTCAGCTTGATTAAGGTCCTTCTGCAATTTATGATCATCTTCGTAACTGGCCATGATTCCATCTACTTCATGTACTACATGTTTCAGTTAATAATGTCAAGTTACCCAAAATGCCTTCTAAAATCAAATATCCAATGTGTCTTCGAAAATAAATCTTATGTACCGGAACGGTTATCTTCAAGGACCGGTGCATATGTAAACCGTTTGTTCGAGGTAAGGTTAGGATTCTAGTTACATTTGGTTTGAGTTAGTGAAATGTCATTATGATGAGCACAACGTGGATCCAAACCTCAACGTTGATCTGTGATTATTAACTGCAGAATAGTTTCTCACTTGCTATGAATAGTCTCCTTCTTCCGGTCATCGCATCGTGCAGCTGACAGACTCGACAGAGAAAGATGAAATCACCGGTTTTCCTGCTCATCATCGTGGTGCTTGTCGAGCCCATTACTGTGGGTGGAAAGTCTAGAGTTTTTTTTAATGTTTGTAAGTACAATTATGTCAAAACGGATTTCATCACTATCAGGTCCACAATCGTTTGATGGTTTCGAATTGAATTTTGACATCAATTTTGCTTTCTTTCAAGCACCCATAATCCCTTTCCTTCCAGTTCTGAATGAAACGTTAACATCTAATTTTGGAGAATTTTCAAAGAACTGTTTAATTCAATTTGCTAATTATCTGCCTTCAAAACTATGCACCAGGAACTGTTCTAATCAGCCTCGTTTCCACGTTGAATAGGTACATACTTTCAAATCCCTTTTTTTACCTGCTACTCCCGATCTCTGCAATGTCCTTTAGTCGCGACAACACTTCAGGATCCCCATACTATTCTAATTATTATAAATTTAGAGAATATTGTTTGGATTGTATTCAACTGCCTGAGCCCCGAGCCGTGGAATGCACTCCGTAGGAACACAGCTTATTCTCTAATACAGTACTTAAAATGAAACACGTTACAAACCTGTCTGGTAATCTGCTTGTGTATATCCTTGTGTTGTGTTTTAATTTTTATGTATGAAAGAAAACTCTGTGTACACAGTTGGTATACATTTCCATTGATGAAGTCACATGGGAAGCATTATGCTCAGTTCTGGTCCACGTGTCTCCTGACAGGACACTACTTGAAACACTGTGCTTAGCGATGGCCTCGATCCTCTTTGGGAAGACGACATGAGAAATCTGTGAATCCCACTTTCCTTATCCCTCAGTTCGACATCACTGACAGAACTATGCATAGTGCTGGACTGCATGTGGCTCGACTAAGTCGCAGTCGGAGAACTGTGCTCATTTCTGGTCTCTGTATATCTTCCTTAATCCCCCAGAGAGCGCTGTACACCGTCCTTGTCCCCATAAACCTTGAGTTAAACTTCACTTTGTTCACTATATATAGCGATAGTTTCAACTCCGTTTGCCAGACCACATTGTACATAGTTGGCATCTGCACATCTCTCAGTTCGATGACATTTGTAGGATTGAACACACCCTTCTCTAAATGACCACAATTGGAGTATATTGATACTTTTACTCTTTACCTTCCTTAATGAGACAGTACTGAGATCACTGAGCACTGTTATCCTCTTTACATCCCTTGGTAAGTCTACACTAGGAAGATTGTGCAGAGTTTTGGGGTCGACCTGTTTCGATTGGACCACATCAGCAGCAATGAATACAGTTCTTATCACTTGACTACTTGGTTAAATCACAGACGGGGCATTAATTCGACTAGTGACGTCCTCGTTGAACAGTTCCTTTTTGTCTTGCAGTCCCCATACCACCTTGTGAACTCAAAAATGGAATTTGTAGAGAATCCAGTTGTCTTCCGCATGAAATTCGACAAAGTAACGCTTGTCTCGTAGAGAACTACTGCTGCAAGTCAAACCGGATGTGAAGCAAAAAATAAAATCGAATGTGAGGACCGTTTGAGGGGCCAGCTGATTTCTGTTGATTGACTGTGTTCCATTGTGTGGATCCAATGACACTTGACTTACTGTTTTCTGAATTGTATAAGTAAAATTAGTTGTCTTGCCTGTTGTCTATGCTGTAGGTTTTTTTTCCATCATTTGATGGGGAGCGTTGGTGGGGTGGGGGGTGGGAGGGAGGGAGAGAGCGTCAAAACAAGCAGAACTATTCCAACAGCAACATCCACACAGAGTATTATCGTTCGGCCTCAACCATTTGTCACCATTCGGGGGGAGGCCCTGTCATGTTGGAAGACTCGGTATAGGAATTATCATGCTGGTTTGCATCTCTCACCCTCTTTCAGCTGACCGTCTTGCCTTCTGCAACATTATACAACAGTAATCGACTGTTGGAAAGCAGCCAGAAATCCTAAATCATTCTGGCTTTCAGACTTAATCGCCTTCACCTTAAAAGCCTTGGTTTCTCCGATGCTTATTCAACTTGATTTAGATTTAAGTGGCAAAGTCGTTCCTGAAGTTCTGGGTGAGGGAAACCACAGAAAGGGAAATAATGTCCTTGCCTTCCATCTTTCAAATCTTCCTTCCTCGAATATATTTATCAACATAATCATTGGTATGAATAACAGCCACTCAGCCCTTAGTAATGATGCAATGTTACCTTCACACTGAGGACACATTTCTGTTGTTGGGTATAGTCATTGAGCCAAATCAAGCAGAGCCTGCACCGATCAGTAAGTTCCAATTCGGGCGTTCATGTGCCGCCAATGGGGTTTAACACAATCACGATCTCTTAAATAACGTTGTAGCATATTCCTCATGCATAATCCTCTCAGTCCACTCCTGACAGACATGTACAAATTCAGCTTACCTGGACTTTGTGAAGAGATCGCCAAGGAGATGTGGTGAATCACTGCAGTTCATCATTAACATGCTACACAGTGTTTTTTTTTTCAGAGCGTCCATGGTGTTGTGTACAGATGTTTTTGTATGTGGCTCCGAAACATTCACTCTGATTTGATAGAATCCTGACAGTGTGGAAACAGGCCATTAGACTCAACGGGCTCAATCAGAGCCTTCAAAAACCATCCCATCTCGAACCATTCCCCTACCCTGCAACAGTACTTTTTCCCTGTCCAATACACTTAATCTACACGTTCTTGAAACCTATGGGCAATTTAACATGGCCACTTATCCTTGCCTGCATACCTTTGGACTGTACGAGGAAACCAGAGAACTCGGATAAAACACACGCAGACACTGGGAGTTGTAGTTTGCAAGTGCTGAAAGACCTGCCAAGTTCTATTGGAGACTTTCTATTTTATTAATCTCTGATACAGAAGGCCCGGTTTCAAATTCTTCTGATTGTAGCGGTATGTCCTAATGTATTCAGTCGACGGAGGGTCACTGTACAATGAATAGAGAAACGGCTGTCCTTCCTCCCACAATTCCGCGCTTCTGTGGAGGGGTTCTATCTTTCAGCTTATGTATCAGTCCATAAGAGCAATGCGAAAGTCCCTGGAGGCCAGGCGACGAGCCAGTCTTTCTTCCAAACGCTGAGAATTATGTGAATGGTACTCTGGATTCCTGTTCCTCTTTCCATCAAAGCCACAAGGGAGAGGCTTCATTGAGGCTGCAGGAGAGAAGGGCAAATTTTGTTCACGCTCAACTGTGAAGCTATATCCCCAAAGATACATGCAGATCTGCGTGTTTCACTTTGTGCTTTTCTGACCACATTGACAATGCCCAGTCAAAGATGTTGGTCCTCAAAGAGAGCCATCAGTCATCCACTGACCAATTCCAAGACTACGGGCAAGGAACTATGTCTGTTGTCCATCGATCTGAAACACACATTCCATCTAAATCTATTGGCCAATGTGGCTGAGGGCAAACTGTGTGTTCAATCGATTTCCCTGAATTTATGCAATTCAAAATTAGCTTCTAACACTCAATTTGGGTTGCGCTGTTAGTTGAAGGAAGGAGTTACGGGAAGAGATTGTTCCATCAGTTATCACTTACAGAGTCTGGATGTCGGAGCTCGACCATGTTTCTCAAAAGCAAACCACACGAGGCAGTCTTCACCTTGGATTCAAGTTGCAATCGGATCCTTTTATGATATTCCTTGTTTCTTTCGGTGGACACCTAATATTTACACACAGAATGGCGTCAGTGGAACAGATAATGCCATCATGACTCTATTTTCATCCATTTGTTGATTATATTTCTCTATAACTATCCTCAGGTTTCATGAGTGCAGCAGCGCGTTTTGTAGTTGGTGAACATTGGTGCTACTGTGTGTTGAATGTGAAGGGTCGTCATGCCTGTGTACCACAACATGAAATGTAAACTCTGTTTTCTCTGCACAGGTGGTGCCGACCTGCAGAGTTCTCCAACAATTTCTCTTTTTGTTTGTCCCTCACTCTTCTGAACATTTCCTATGCACATCGCCATCCAGAAGTCTTTTAAATGTTACATGATTATCATCCTGCGCCACTTCCTCAGGCAGCTCATTCCAATCATTCACAATCGATATGTGAAGTATTTGCCCCTTTGGTCATTTTTACATATTTCCCGTCTCATGTTAAGCCTATGCCTTTTTGCCAGAGAAAAGGATTGGTCTATTTACTCTATTCTTGTCCCTCATGACTTTATAAACCTCTTTAAGTTCATCACTCAGCCCCTGACTCTGCAGGAAAAAATAACCCCATCCTAATCAGCCTCTTACTCTATCTCAACCTCAAAACCTTCAACTCTGGCAACATCTTTCTAATATTTTTCTGAATCCCGCTGATTTTTTCAAGATCTTTCCTATCGCTCAGAGAACAGAATTGCACACAATATCCCAAAAGTGGTTTAATAAATGTCCTGCACAGACACGACATGATCTCCAACGCCTCTCGTGAAAGCAATGACCAATAAAGGCAGAAATACCAAAAACAGCCTTCACTGAATTATCTATCTCCAATGCCAATGAGCTGCAACACTGTTTACAAAGTGCGACTGCTCACGGCAACCAATTTGAACATGAAAAGCTGCCACACACATTGGAATGTTCGTAAGTGGAAGAGCTGTGCTCGCTTTGCTGCTGACGGGGCAAAGACAGCAGTAAGAATGTTGTGACTGCATCAATAGGCGTGGACCAACCCGTAAGAAATAAGATATTGTGTGGGCATCTGCAACTATTTATAACATAGTCAACTGAATGTTTCACAGTAATGCAGACTGTTTCTCAATTCAAGCAGTGAAGAGTAACCAATTCATATGACTGTTCCACACATATGTCCACTGTTTGAAACCAATCCGCACGAGATTGGGACTATTCACTGGAGAATGATTTGAAATCTCGTAGAAAGGGTGTGCGCCCGACTCATTTGATAGCTCCTCCGAGGAACTCAGTGCAAACTAGGGAAGCGATCGCGAGTGATCCTTGCAGCCTTCATCTGAAGGTCGTACTTATTTTTTCCTGGTACATCTATAAGTGCTCAATCTTCAGAAATATTGATTAGCTTGGATGGTGTCCAATTAGCCTGTTACACCTGTACTGATATGAAACAGGATCATGATTGATCTCTGCCTTCATACTTGTGATACCTGAATTGGAAAACAATAACATTTTCAGAGGAAAAGCTATCAAACTGAGCATCAACCATTTTGATAAAAATAATGGCATTATCATTTTCAATACATCCAAAACCACTGCCCGCCACTGATCTATCCTTACTTCCCTCGCAAATCCATCCAACATGTCATGCAGCATAAAAACAGAAATTTCGCTCAAGCTGGTCCATTTTGGTGAATATGTCCACCTATGCTAACGAGATTTCACAGCAATCATATCCTCGTAAGATTTTCGGATTCAAGTATTTTCCCAAATGCCTTTTAAATGTTGTTGATATATTTGCCTCAACTACCTCGAAGTTGCAGCTAATTTCCGTCACTTTGCATGGTTCTATTCTCCATGTCACTAAGTTAGACCACACTGCAAGTAATGTACACTGATCCAATAATAAAAAACCTCTGTTAGACTGTACTAGGAGCACCGTAGCATGGTGCACAGTTCTGATCTCCATTATGCTCAGTGTGATGTTGCTTTGGTGCCAAAATATATTGAACATTTTATTAATTGAGGCATCATTTGCTTTTCGCAGTTAATGAGCTGGAACTTGAGTGTGAAAGAGGGATCGGCAGAGAAGAAGACTGTCTTGCGAATGAGATTGCGTGTCGTAGGAGATATTCCTTCAATGCCATCTGCTGCTTTATTATATGACATAAAAACGGGGTGTTTCTGATTGTGAGACTCATCTGACTTCCGACTAATGCTCGCTGTCATTTTTATCAATCAGTTTCTGCTTTATTCTCAAACGTTTGCCATCCAATGAGCAACTGCTTCCGAAACGATGGAGTAATGCTCACCGCATTAATTACCACATCTTGGACGTCTGTCAGTTTTTCACTGGGATTAGTTTGTGCATTCTATGACAGGAGAAATAGAGTGTTCCAAAATGGGAGGGACACATTGCCATCATGGAGCTGTATTATTATTTATACAACCAATGTCACTGTCTCCTGCATTACTGTCCCAAGCGGTGTCTACCTCTTCATTTCTGCACTCTTGCTACACACATCCCACTTCCGGTTTCCTTGTCTAGGTTTCCCCCAACATTCCAGCTCTCTTTCCATTTTGGTATTTCTCTGTTCCTAACATTCCCCCTCGGTCTTTCTTCATCACTTCTGTTTCTTCCTTTGTGATTCTCCATCCTTTCACCTCTCCTTGATTCTCACGCCTTAATTAACCTGGTCTACTTCTCCCTTTGTATTTTGCACTCTTTCTTTTCTCAGTTATTTATTTCCCCTTGTTTCACACCAGTCTCGTTCCGTCACCTCTTTCTCTCCCTCTCTTATTATTTCCTTCAGTTTCGGTTTCGCTGTTTCTTCATATTTCCTTTTCTCCCTTTTCCTCCTGCTGTATTTCTCACTCTTTGTCTTTGCCTTCTGTTTGTCCCCATAAATTTCCTGTCCATTTCTCGCTCTTTTTACCTGTTCTCTGATTCTCCCCAGCTTTCTCATAACATCCCCATTGCGATCCCCATTCGGCCCACCGAGCCCACACCGACCCTCTCATGCTCACAATCTGCTACCATAATCCTTGGTATATTTCTCATCGCTAACCCACCATGTTTGCACATCCGTGGATAGTTCGGGCAGTTGAACATAACCAACCCACCCAACGTGCATATCTGTGGACTGCGGGAGTTCATTGGATCACTTTCATTTAACCGACCCAGGCACAGTTACCTTTGGGTGGTCGGTTTGGGGTTCTCGGACCAAAAAGGCCTGTTTCCACACTGTGGGGAATCAATTCTAATTTCACTCGCGCACCACCTCACGACAACAGATAGTTAAGCGAAGGACATGTCTCACCTGACAGCCACGAGTGTCAGCGAACGGGAATTTGAAGGGAGGGCACTTGCAACATTAATCTTCCCAAACAAATGTCAGTGAAATGTTTTTGAAATTTAAATTGTTTACTTTTGGAGTAGGACAGATTGGGGATGCGTGCAATTGGGAATCGAAAACAACACCCAGAAAATAATCTTCTAAGCTGCTCCACAGATCTTCTTACAAATTTCTCACTCTCACTTGCTCTGTTCCCCAGCCTACATGCGTATATCTAATGAAGTTGTTCCTACCTATTCAAAAGAGGGCTACCTCAACTGTAGGGTCTGACAACACATACGAGTGAGACCGGAATGTCACAGAGATCATTTTTGGCTCCACAGTATTTCTAGGAAAATAAAACTTTATGCATTATTTTAAAGGCATCAAGTGTTATGAAGTGTAATTGGGAATATGACATTAAGGCCGAGGATCATTTACCAACAGATTGAGGCGGCAGTGAGATGACACCGGGCCCTAGTTTTCGTAGTTCTGGATCTATGTCTCTCTGTCAGTGCGGCTTTCTCTCTGTCTGTCTGTCAGTCTGTCTGTTTGTTTGCGTGGCCTTCAATGAAAGGAGCAGTCCTACTCAGATTCAGGCGCAGAAAAGGTGTGAGGGGCCGATCGGTCTATTTACGCTCCTATTGAACGTGCTTTCGGGTCTCTCTCTATCTGGATATATGTGTTTTTGTGGATGTAACTCTTTCCCTGCCATTGTCTTCCCCTTCCCTTCTCTCGAAGGGAAAACGAACAGCAAGCTGCATGTTGAAAATATCAAAGAAGGCAATGTCATTCATCGGACTGATGGGGAATGGAGAATTACCGGGACCAGTAGTGCTGCGTGGAGTGACGGTTGGGATCAGGCTCAACCATCATCTCCTTGGACAGCGTTTAGCGTTTTTCACTATGAGTTCCAGCCTTTCGAAAAGTCCCACCCACACGCCCCAATGTAGTGGCGGCTAACCTTTGAGGATTAAATAAGTCCATGGCAAGGTGATGGCCCGATTGCAGTCACGGTCGGGAACTCAAGAAGGAGAAATAATACTCCTTTCTTCTTCTAGTCACTTCCTCCCAGCCGGGAAAAGGCAGTGCGCAGAGCGAATCTGACATCGTTTACAATCCGAGTTTCATGGAAGTTAACACCAACAGCCCCACGTTAAGAGGCACGTGAGAAGCCGAATCCTGCAACGTCATAACTGGAAAAGAGCAGGAAAACGTGGATTGTGAGTATCATCAAAGATTTCCAAAGTCTCTTTTAGTTTCTAAGTTTGTTTCTGTCTTGTTCTCATGTTCTCACTCTATTTCTCTCTCACTCTATCACTCTCGTTTCTCCCACAGTCTGTCTTTCTCTCATCTTTTTCTCCATCTTTTATTGCTCACTCTGTTGCTCTGCTTATCTCTTTTACTGTTTCGCTGTCCCACACATTCTCATAATTATCACCGTTTCTGTCATTCTATTGTCCCACTCAATCTCTCACTGCCCCCATTTATATCTTACTCTGTTTCTATATCCCTCGCTGTCTGTCTTTCACTCCCTCGTTTCTCTCACACTTTATTTCATACATTGTCTGTCCATTGATATACTGCTCAATCTCTATTTGTCGCCGATTCTGTCTCGCTGTCATTATTTCTGTCACTCTCACTATGGCTGGTACTATATTGATTTCAATTTACCTCTCCTATTGTCTCATCCCTTTGCATCACTTATTACTCTTACGCTGTCTCACTTGTTTTGCTTCGTCTTAGTCTCACTCACTATGTAACAATCTGACTCAGTGTCTTTCGTTTTCTCACTCCCACTGCCTCACTTGAATCTGTGACACTCTTTGTCTCTCCCGCTTCCCTTCTCCTCTCTTACTCTCAAACATTCTGCCTTTCTGTCACAAGCTGTCGAGCTGCCTGTTTCACTGTCCGTCCCTCTCCCCTCTCCCACTCTCTCTCCATTCCTCTCTCTGCCGTTCAAACACAAACACTCTTGCTCTCAATCTCGGATTTGCCTCTGTCTGTCTGGCTCACACTCTCACTGTAGTTTTCTGGTTTCTGTGTCGATTCTCTTCACAACGATTTTCAGCTTCAGATTCGGAATTTTGCTCCTATTGCATATTCTCCAACTTTTACTTACAATGGAATACGTTCCTGACACTCTCCAGGTGAAATCCACTGCCTCCCCTTCTTTACTCCAAAGTGAACGGGCTGTGTTTGAGGGTTTGTCTTGGGTGATGGTGTTAAGTCAACAGGTGTTTTGACGACCGCTCAAACGAGGTCTTTATTGCACTCAAACTGTGTGCAGGTGTGTGTGTGTGTGTGTGTGTGTGTGTGTGTGTGTGTGTGTGTGTGTGTGTGTGTGTGTGTGTGTGTGTGTGTGTGTGTGTGTGTGAGAGAGAGAGAGAGAGATTGTGTGTGTTTGTCTTTCATTCTCTAACTACAGCTGCCTGGTTGAATTGTCGATTCTCTGAACATCGATTTGAACTTATTGTTTCCGATGCTGCTTCACACAATACTTTCTCTGACCTTTTTTTTCCTATGACACATCTTCCTGGCTGACATGCCAAGTATTGTAAGGAGATATTCAGGACAAGGTCCATCCTAACTCCCAGGAGATGAGTTGTTCTGAACAGAACAGACCAACAATAAGACAATGACAGAGCCATGATTCCTATGAATATGGAACAAGACAGGTCAAATCCGTGAGTGTTTTAAATCATTCGCATCCATACTCACATTGTGATATTTCCGGGGCTTGTTCCACCAAAATACCTTGGCATCTCAGAGACTCTGTCCAAATTTCACTTTGCATTTCACTGAATCAAACTGCTGATCATTTTCCCCAATCGCATAGGAAGCCAAATAGATGGCTATTTGAAGAATTGCCTTCAGATTCCCAAAAGGGCATGTGTGGAATATTGAATGGCCAGGTCAGACTGCATACTATAAAGAGGTTTCCATTTGTACGAGTGAATAAAACCCGACAAGACACCAAGAGAGTAAAGAGAAGCCCGTTAGGAACCGAGACGAGGAGAAATTTCTTCAATCAGAGATTGATGAATATATGGAACTCACTGTCACAGACGGTTCATGAAGTCAGGTCGTTGAGAACTTTTAAGACTGAGATAGATAGATTATTGATTATCATACTATCAAACTTTACGGGGTGGGGGGGGGGGTTAGCAGAAAAACGAAAATGAGAAACTTATTGTCCAGGATTAAATGGCGGAGTAGACTCCTTGCAGTAATTTCCGAATTGTATTGGATACATTCTGGAGAGATGGGAACTGTAAAAGAAGTGCGGGTGCACCTGAACTGTAGGGACAATAATACCCTCTGCGTGAGGTTTGCTGGAGTTCTTTGAGAGGATTCAAACTAGATAGGCAGGGGGCTTGGAAGAGATGGTGCAGTAGGTCTTGTAGCGCTAGGCACAGCCTGCAGAGGATTTCTGAGAAGGGGCAAGCACTTGATGGAGTAAAGGTGCACTCATTGTGATGGGTTTAACTGTGGCTATTTTAGTACAAGTATCAAGAATAAATGTCAGCAACCCAGAAAGTAGATCAATACTTCAACCTGTCATGTTGTGGTCATTACGAGAGAGTTGGTTATCAAAAGGCAGGAGTGATATTGGATGTTCCACGGTTTAGACGTTTCAAACCAGAGTGGACGTTTTCTGTAAAAGAGGTGGGGGAGGGGCATTGCTTATCAGCGATAATATCATAGCTGCAGAAAGGAAGATCGTGGAGGAGGAATTGTCTCCAAAGTCAGTCTGGTTGGAATCAGAAACAGCAAAAGAACAGTCATTTTATGGGGAGTTTTCTGCTGTCAACCCAATAGCAGCAGAGGCACGGAGGAAGAGACTGGGAGTCAGATTTTGGAAAGATGCAGTAGCAGCAGGATTGTTATCGTGGGTTACTATAACATCCATGATATTGTTTGGAATCTATTTCTTTCAAAAGGCTTGTATGGATCAGTTGTTGTGGGGTGTGTTCAGAAAGCATTCCTGTCTCAAACTGTGGATAGATCGGAAAGAGGGGAGGCCACAATGGATTTTGTATCTGGCAATGAGGTATACCAGGTTTTCAGGTCGCAAGTGGGAGTGCTTATCAGAGACAGTGATCACAACTCCCAGGCGTTTAGGTTTCTCGTGGAGAATGTAGGAACAAACGGTTTGAGGAGGTATGTAATTCGGGGAGGGGGGTTTACAATTCTATCAGTCTGCAATTGAGGCTCCTAAATGGGAATAGATGTTCACAAGGAAAATGCACGACAGAAACGTGAAGGTTGCTTCGGAAGCTCCAGGTAACATTGCTGGATAGGTTTGTGCAATTGCGACAAGAAATGGATGTTAGGTTGAAACAAACTTGTGTGACAAGGATAATGGAACGTTGTGTCATAAAGGAAAAGGAAGTTTACTTAAGGTTGAGCCAGTAATGATCAGGTAGGGTTTCAGAAGTTTACAAAGACCTGAAGAGTGGACTTAGGAGATCTAAATGGGGACAGCAAAAGCAATAGAGCCTAGTTTTAAGGGGAACTCGAAAACACTCTGCACTTATATAAGGGACAAGAGGATGGCCACTGTGAGTTCGGGCCGATCGGGGCTTGTGGAGGGAACTTCCGCCTGGACTCAGAGGAAGTCATTTATAAATACCTTGATTCAGTATTCACGACAGATGGCACCCTTGACGTTTCTGGCGACAGCATGAAGCAAACTGATATAATCGAGCCGTTGATGTTAGGAAGGAGGTTGTGCTGAATATTTTGAAAAATGCAAGAATGCAGGAATCCCTTGGGATAACAGAATGGACTCGAGGATATTACAGGAAACCATACAAGAGTTTGCCTCAGACCATGATCTTCGCGTCATTACTGTGTACTGGTTTAGTGCCACATCGTTGGAGTGTGGCACATGTTATTCCCTCATTCAGGAAAGGATATTCGGATGTTTTTGAGAATTACAGATTAGCTAATCTTACGTCGGGGATGGGCAAAAGTTTGTAGAATTTTCTGAGAGACAGGATTTATGATTACTTAAAAATCGTGGTTTTATAATACATAGTCAGTATACCTTTGTGAGCGGCAGGTTATACCTCGCAAACCTTATTAAATTCTTTGAGGATTTGAAACCACATGTTAATAAAGGTCGAGCAGTAGGTGCGGTGAATATGGAATTTCACAAGGCGTTTGAGAAAGTTCTCCATTTTAGGCTTATTTAGAAAATATGGAGGATCGGGATAAAGAGAAGGCTGCATGTCCAGATATAGAATTGGCTGGCACATAGAAAATGGAGAATGATAGTAAATGGAACGTTTACAGCCGGGATTTCGGTGACCAGTGATGTTCCGCGGGGATACGTTCTGGTACCTCTGTTCTTCGTGATTTTTATCAATGACGTTAGTGAGAAATTGAAGGTGGGTTCATAAGTTTGCAAATGGCATGAAGTGTGGTGGTGTTGTGGATAGTGTGGAGGGCCGTTGTAGATTGCAACGGGATCTTGCAAGTATGGAGACTTTGGTTGATAAGTCGGAGATGAAGTTCATCCTGCAAAAGTGTGATGTGATTCACTTTGGGAGGTCGAATATTAATGCAAAGTACAGAATTCCTGACAATGCCGAGGAACAGGTGGAACCATGTCCACAGATCCACCAAAGTTGCCATCCAAGTTGGTAGATTTGTTACGGAGGTGTACGATGTGTTCACGTTCATCATCATGGAGATTGAGTTTAACAGCTGTGCGGTTATACTGCAGCTGTCTAGACTCCGGGTAAGACCACTCTTGGGACATTGCATTCATTAAAAGAAAAATTGACAGGAAGTACGGAGAGCTCTTCTCAGGATATTGACTGGACTGGAGGGCATATCTTATGATGGAAGGCTGAGGCAAGTAATGACTTTTCTCATTTGAGCGATGACGTATGAGAGGTGACTTGATTTTCTTGCACAGGGTGTTGAGAATCATAGATAGAATCGATGAACAGAATTTTGCCCGTAACGTTAACGTCTATCAGGAAGGGGAACAATTATGCTCATTGGAGGAATGGTCAGAGCAGATGAGAGAGCTGGTTTGTTTACAGAGGCAGTTGTGGGCGTGTGGAATATACTGTCAACTGTGGAAATAAAATCAGATATGTTTTTAAGCGAATAGTCCATTGGCACGTTCGCTCAGACGTTAGCGCTTCTGCTACACAGCACCACAGACCCGGGTTCGATACCATCCTCACTGGTATGCCTGTGTGGAGTTTGCACGTTTCCCCCTTTTCTACTTGTTTGCCATCCTGGTCCTCTGGTTTCCTTTCAGAGTCATAAATATGAGCAGGTTAGGTGAATTGGCCATGTTAAATTGCCATTAGTGGTCACGGATTTACAGGCCAGGTAGGTTAGGCAGGGGAAATAGAGATTCATAGCTATGGGGCCATGGGTTTGGGTTAGATATTCCTTAGACGTCCAATGTGGATGTGTTGGGCAAATGACGTGCTTCCACACAGTGGGGATTTTAATTCTATTAGTGCAATGAAAGGTATGTTGGTTTGCCTTATCTTAGAGAAGGATAAAAGGCTGGCACAGCGCCAGGGACCAAATGCTTTTACTGTTTTCTCCAGTTCTATGTTCTTGATATAGGCTCGAAATCTCACAGAATCAGGACGGTTATTGGGAGATGTAATCAAAGGTTCGGATTACTAACAGGGAAAGACAAGATATATAAGGACAAACAATCTGCACAAGATGAAGTTGAAGTCAAATATATGCTGGTACAAAATCACGGAATTCGCGCCCTCGGGTCATTGTGGGTAAACTGCAACGTATGGATTACTTCGAATCAAGAAGGTAGTTCACCACCACATCCTCACAGAGACAACTGAGGTTGGGCATTCAATGTTTGCCCACAACCAGAGATGCCCACATTATACTCTGAGAACGAGGGTCAGGCAATGCAGGGAAGTTTACAGAACCCACTTCTACACTAAAACAGTTCTGGAGGTTTGGAACTCACACCCTCAAATGGTTATCGATGTTAATTCAATTGTTACATTTAAATGTGAGATTGATAATTTTCATTGAGGCAGAGGAGCAAAGGATATGATCCCAAGCCTTGCATATGGTGTTGTCTTACAAATTAGACATGATCTTCCTGAGTAGCTGAACAGACTCATTGTGCCAAATCGCCTATTCCTGCACCTACATACTCGTGAAAAATTGACTTCAAGCCTCGACAGTTCACTCATTAATCAGGCCTTTAACTCTGCTCGCTTTATGATGTAAGCGTTAAGACGCTGCTTCCAAGGTTTCATTCTAGTTACTGTCAGTCTCAGTTAGTGATCTACACCTTATTAGAACGTAAAGTCGCCATTGTATCAAGAATTGATACCACCAGTGTAAGCTGTGAACCCATAAAGAGAGGATGATCATTTCTTCTCTCATAACCACAAAGATGATGCGGGCGACACTGTTTTTCCTACGTGGAAACCTGGTATTTATGTAAGCTACCACAATTGGTAAGTTCTACTTTTTGTCTTAGTTGCAGAGGTTTTTAATCTCTGCTTTGGAAAAACATGGGAAGCATGGCTAGGAAGAGTAACTGATGTGTTCTTTCGTTGGGTGCTGCCATCTGTGTGTCTCGTGTGTCACGTGTGTGTCCATTCCGTCGGCACATACTGTTTTTGTCATCTTGGAAGAGAAAGAAATCCACTCAGTAAAATACAGAGTGTAAATCCCACTGGGTGCAGAAATTGTATGCCTGATTGTTTTTTTTTCTTAATATACGCATTGACGACCAAGTAGCTATTCCCTGTCATCTCAGGAGTCACATCCACATGCTGTATCTCAAAGACAGACAGCTGTAGTATTGCAATGAAGATGCCCCATCTGCAAGCCGGGAAGGACCAGTTTCAGTGCGTACCTAATTCAGATGCGTGTAACCACATCGCTGAACAGTGTGATTCGAAAACAGCTCCCCCAAGTTCGTTCAAAAATGCATTCATAGCTGTTCCATGAGATTGGTATGTAAAGGACAGGAGATTTTGCTAAGACTGAACAAGATACTCGTCAAAGCACTGGTGGAATACTATAAGTAACAGTGGGCTTCTTATCTGAGGAAAGGTCATAAGATTGGAAGACCACAGGAGCAGAAATTGGGCCATTTCGCCCAGCGAGTGTGCTCTGCCATTCAAACACAGTTGGTAGAGTTTTCAACCCCATTTTCACGCTTCTTCCCATAAACTTTGATCACCGTCGCAACCAAGAATCTAACTATGTCAATCTTATATATACTCAATGACCTGGTTCCATGATCTTCTGTGGCAATAAATCTCACAGATTCAACACTCCTTATCTCGAAATGTTTCTGTTTATCTCCACGCGAAGAGTTCTTCCCTTCACTCAAAGGCTGACTCCTCGATTCCTCTTTTTTTTCTGCCAATGGAAACACCTTCCAAATTCCACTTTGTCCAGGACTTGCAGTATTCTGTAAGTTTCAGTCAGATATATGTGATGGTTCTGAACGCCATCGAGTTCAATCCCAGAGTACGCAAATCTTCCTTAAATGTTCAGTCTTTCATTCCTCGAATGACTCTTGTGAACACCTGCCAGACCGCTGCAGAGCCAATACATCATTCCTGAGGCATGGAGTCCAAACCTGTGCAAAATACTTCAACTGTGAAATGACCAGACTTACAGTGCCTCAGATGTACATCCGTGCGTCTGTGTTCTCGTCGTTCGAGATGCTTGACAACATTCTCTTTGCGTTTCTGATTACCGACTCAACTAGCATGTTTTCCTGAAGAGGATCATAGTCCACGACTCTAAGTCCATTTGAACTTCAGATTTCTGAATTTCCAACCAATTTAGAAAATAGTCCATACTTCTACCCGCTCTCCTAACCTCTAAACCTGCTTGAAGCCCCGATGTCTCCTCAATTTTACCATCCCCTCTACTCATCATTGTCTCATCTGCAAACTTAGCCAGAATACTCTTAATTGTTTCATGTTGATCGCTAATATATGAAGTGAAAAGCTGTAGTCCCTGACCTTTGTGGAAACCACTGGCCAGGGGTTTCTTTTCTGTTTTTATCCCACACTCTGCGTTCTGCCAGACAGGCAATCTTCTATTCATGCTAGTACCTGGCGATTAACAACATCGGACCGTTTCCCACTATGTTGCTTCCTTCGGCATCTTATTAAAATCCTTCTGGAAGTGGAGTTAGACAACATCGTTTGGCTCTCGTTGGTCTAACCTTCTCTATGCTCCGTCAATAAAACTTAAGAATCCCCTTGAGAAAACAATACTGAGTTTGCCCGCTTTTACGATGCATTTCTAAGTATTCAGAATTCCCACCCTTCACAATGAATGCCAACATCTGACCATTGACTGAAGTCAGGTTTTTCATTTTGTAATTTCCTGTCTTTCTCTCTATTCCCTTCTGAAACAGGGTTTAACATTAGTAAGCTTCCAGTATTCTAGGAGTCGCCCAGAATTTAGTGACACCACAAAGACCACTATTGAAGGCTCCACTATCTCTTCACTCATCTGCTTCTGAACCATCTATATCAGGTAATTTGCACATTTCCAGATTTTCTGTTTTTTTCAGTACCTTCTCCTTGTTGCTGACCACCGTACTAAATTCTGCTGTCCACCCCCCCACCCCAACGATGTTAGTCGCCCTTTTCACAGCAAAGACTGATGCAAATTAATTATTCAGCTCCTCGACCATTTCTTTGTTTCCAGTCGGAGCAGAATTTGAGGCAATCCACAGAAGAACATGGAACTGACATTAGCTATGGAGAGACTGAGTAGGACAGGATAATATTGATGGGAGTTGAGAAGAATGAGACCTCAGCTTGCTGAAACATGAAATACTCTTAGTAAAATATTCAGTGGAGAACAGGAGATGTTGTTTACCGTTGTGCAAGAATTGAGGACCAGAGTGCATTAGCTCTGAAAAAAGTGTAGCCCATTTCAGTCGGCATCGAAGAAGGTTATCTTCTTTTGAAGGGCATTGAAACGATGAAATTCTTCAGCATCGAGTGCATTTTCATTCAGTATATTTATGGGTGAGGGTGACAGATTTTCATTCAGGATGGGAATCGAGCAATTACCCGGGGGTTGTAGGAAAGGGAAGTGGAGATGATCAGCTCAGTCATGACACCAGATGCACAGACTGTTTTACTTTCGGACATACTTACGCAGACCTTCTTGCAGATACACACACGTTTTCAGACACATACGTGCAGATATGCAGACACACACACACACACACACACACACACACACGCGCGCGCGCGCGCACACACACACATACACACACACATACAGGCACATACACTCTCTCTCTCTCACAATCTCTCTCCCTCACTAGCACACAGAAACACACATAAGTCGATGGGGTGACATATTTTTAAATGCAACATTTAATTATCTCGGGAATACAACTTGAAAGAAGTTCTGGGATTTACATATTAAGGACTCTGAACCTGCAGCCCCATTCTAAAAGACAAAAGACTGAACAGCAATCTCTGTTTGTTTAATATATTGCATATTTGTATGACATATTGATATTTTGCTCTAAATGTTTCTGTGTCCTATAATCCTACTCCACGAGATACTCAACAAAGGAGAAGCCCTCCCCTGTTGCACTTTCAAATAAACCTGTTGGATAATAAACTGATGTCGTGCGATTTTATAAAAAATGTCCACCCCAGTCAAACAGCAGCACTGAATCATCAAATCGAAGAGCAAATTTGCCTGGCTAAACGGCCGCCTTCTGCACATCCAATTTCTTGTCCAGTGTC
Organism: Hemiscyllium ocellatum; assembly: GCF_020745735.1. Taxonomy (NCBI): domain Eukaryota; kingdom Metazoa; phylum Chordata; class Chondrichthyes; order Orectolobiformes; family Hemiscylliidae; genus Hemiscyllium; species Hemiscyllium ocellatum. Next base: position 639,177 of record NW_026867542.1, read on the forward strand.
TGCAAATGGATGCAGGTTGAAAACGTCGTGAGATCTGAGATTTTTCAAGTGGGAATTCTATTCTCGACGCTTTATTAGTGAGCTGGCATTACTAATCATGACTCAAGAGGTCTGTTCTCTGAGGTCGTGTGCCGTCTCACAGACACAAATCTCATTTAATCCCTGTCTTGAAGCATTCTTGCTTACCGAGACCTGTTGAGTTCTCTGCCACATAATCATCATAAAATTGTACAGTTCTATAAGTAGGACGCTCTTACGAATGCGTATATCCTGATGTTAGAAAGTGCTGTCCAGATAGCCCCATTCGCCAGTATTATTTTGATGTCCCATCTAACTTCATTCCATTGAACTCCACATTCAGTTCTCGTTTGAAACCTGATGTGGAATCAGCCTCTGCCTCTCTCCAAGGCAACGCATTCCAAATCCATCACCTCTCTGGGTAAATAAGTTACAGAGTTATTGACTTTGGGATCGTTCCATTCTTACGCTCGCCAACATTATCGATGCATTTTCCCTCCCAGAAGGCAAGCTGCTTGAGTACCTCACAATTCCTCACCTCAATGCCTCACAGTGAGAAGGCACTTCTCAGTTGTGAGTAGACTGTACCAACATGAGGCTGGACGTGGAGAACTGCACACAGTTCTGATTGGCACGAACAATTATTGAAACACAGTTCAAGCAATATGCACCCTTACAACTCCAAGAATGTCTGGTTCTATCAGCAAGGGTGAAATCTGCATTGTACTGGCATTGTTGATCTGAGACAGGTGGCAGGTGGATGTCCTATCGCATCTGACTGTGAACATTAACGAATCTTTGTTTTTCATTTTATTCTCTCTCCCAGCGCCAATATTTTCATGTATTTTATAAGGGAGTTACTGCAGCCGCGTACCATGTCAGAAGGGTATTTCAACGAGGGTTAAAGGAGTGTGCCCGATCTTACAAGTGTGTTGCGTACGTTTGTGAAATCGAAGAATGAAAGAGCAATATTCAACACTGGAACTCATCTGTGTTTCTGATTGGAGAGTTCTGTCATCTCATCAATTCAGCTTCATGTTATTGTTTCAACTGAACGATCACTGCCCCCCTGCTTTCTAAACTACGTGAATAAAACTGGGTGATATTACAAACATTGATTTTCCATGTTTCACTTCATTTTCATATCAATGTCTTAACACACTGTCATTAAGGAAGGGAGCGGTCAGAAAATGGGTATCATGCATTGATGATCTTTACACTGTCGTAGCTTAGCTGACATGAGGGTCTTTGGTGTGACCACAACTGGGGGACCGTTTGCAGTTCAGGTTGCCACACCATAGCAAGGATGTACACGCTTTGGAGAGGCAGGGAAAGAGGTTTACAAGGATGTTGGATCAGAGACGACTGGTTACCAACAGCCTTTCGACGAAATTTTAATTGTTCGTGCTCGGCTTTTGGAGCTGAGGAGATTTGAAGGAAGTATATAAAACGATGAGGGGCTTGGATAGGTTACCGACCCAGACTCTTTTGCCCAGGTTGGAAATTTATTGGGCAATTGTTTAAGGTGGGGGGGGAATGTTAAAATGATCAGCATGACACAGTTTTTGTTTAACAGAGAGAGTTGTAAATGCCTGGAAAGGATTGCCAAAGAAAGTGGTGGACTTGGATAGAATAGCAAAATTGTCAGGCAATTAGATAGATGGGAGAACAGGCAATGTGTACAGCTTTATGGACCATGTGAAGGGCGATGGGATTAGCTTGGAATAATACATTTGTCTTCACAGACACATTGCAGAAGTGTTTGTTCCTGTGCTGTACGCTTCTCTCTTCAATTGAGTATTTTAGCTTCGATAAGAGGCTGGATTTAACTGGATTGTTTTCATTGGATCAAAGACAACCTTTGGTAGGCCTGTTTCATGTGAAGAGGTTTATGAGGAGCAAGAAAGAGTCAACGGAAAGCCACTGTTCTCCTCAGTCCAATGAGCCACACAATTGGGAATTGAAAAGCATAAGATCTAGAACGGCGTTGAAGGTAGTCTCCTAGCCGTTCTGAATCTCTGATCGAACAGACACCAACAGCAGTCCGCAGACAATGCAATTGGCTCGTTGTCCACTATGCTCTTTGGAGAAGGGGAGCGTAATTTTCCATTCAGTGGCCAGTTTTTCGATCTCCAATGCATCACTCGCCCAGCTCCAGGACTGGAGGGGAATTTGGAGGCGACTAGGAAGTAGCAGGGGAGAAAATGTGTGCTGCTTGCTGTTATACTAGAGAACACCAGTCGTGCCACTTCTTCAATTATCACAAAAGTAGATTTACAGTCACATGCAGTGGCAGCGTACGTCGGTGATAATAATAAGGCTGTGGGTGTGGATGAACTTGTGAAGACAGTACAAGTTAGTGTTAGCCACAATGCCATATGTCTGAGCGTAGATGTATAGACACAGAAGAACAGCATAATGACAATGTTATGAAAAATGGAGTTACTGTTGGAAATGTAACTATGGTTAATATGAATTTAAATGCTGTGAGAATGGATCCACATGCAGATAAAAGCAGGTCAATGGTAACCAGAGTGTTGTGAGGATCGAATCACATGCACAGATAGATCCGATTAGGGTTGCCCATAATGCTGCCTTTCAAAACCATGTAGAAACAGAGCAGTTCAGTGGTTGTGAGCCTGGTGTTATACAAGGAGACACTAGAGATCCGGCAGAAAGAGGAGAGGGAGTTACAAAGAGGCTGAAGAGCAGGACCTCAACAATATTAATCTCTGAATAGCTGTCAGGGTCACGTACTGGTGTTGCAAGGAATTGAAAGATAGGGGAGATGAATACATGGAGAAGAAACTGGTGCAAGAGGCATGGCTTTTTTGGATCTTGTATCAGTGGAAGCTCTTCTGCTGCCAGGGTGAACTGTAAACGAGGCACTAATTGCTCCAAAAGTGGAGAGCAACCAATATCCTCGCTGCAACGTTCGCTTGTACTACATGGGAGCGCTTAAACTAGAGTGGTGGGATGCAATTACAGCAGCCGGACAACAAGTGGAGATATTGACGGGAAGGCAGGTGTTAACACCAGTGAATCAGAAAGAAAGGACAGTCAGAGACGGGTGAATGAACACAACAGCACTCATGATCTAAGATGCGTTAACATCAATACAAGGGGTATTACCGGTAAGACAAATGAGCGTAGAGCCTCGATCTGCACATATGACTAAGATGTTATGCCCACTGCAGAGACTTGGTTGAGAGAGGGACTGGAAAGTCTCCAGGATTACATCATCACTCTGAGAGGAAATGCAGAAGGGCACATCCATTGAGACCCGTGTCCAACGATGCTACAAAGTTGTCATTTAAAGCCCCAGCTGTTTCCTCATTCTCTTCCCTCAATAACCTTGAGTAGATTGCATTCGGACCTGGAGAATGCGTTTGGAATACAAAAAAATCTTCCTCCATCCTTATGCTTATTTGGATAAGAGTACTCCGAGATCTCGCCCTCACTTCAACATCCGCCTTGTCCCTCTCCTTGGTGTATACCGGTACAACGTGCTCATTAAGAATTTCACCATTTTTTTCTGACTCCATGCATAACTTTTCTCCTTTGCCCTTGAATAAATCAACGCATTCTCTCGATACTCTCTTGCTCCTTATTTATGAAAAAGAACGATTTGGGTTTTCCTTAACTTGGTTTGCTAGCGATATTTCATGACCCCTTTTAGTTCGTTTACTTCATCGTTTTACATTGGTCCGGCATCCCGATATTCTGTCAAAGCTTTGTGTATTTTCAGTCGCAGTGCCCTTATGTACGCATCCCTTTTCCTCTGACCTCATCTTACAATTTTACCTGTTACCCATGGTTCCCTAACTTTGCCATTCGCTCCCTCATTTTGACAGGAACATGCCTCTTCCGAACTCTCATCAACCTCTCCTTAAATGCCTCACACATATCGCCTTCAAATATTTCCTTTCCTTTCAAACAGCTGGTTCCAGTCTACAATCTGCAGCTCCTGCCGAATTTTGGTATAGTTTGTCTTCCCCCAAATTAGCACTCTTCCTTTCCGACTACACTCCTCTTTGTCCATGATTATTCCAAAATTTATGGAATTGTGATCACTATTCCCTAAGTAATCCTCTATTGAAATACCAACCCACTAGCTGGACTCATTTTCAAACGGTAGGTGGCAGATGCCCCCTCCTGAGTTGGATTTTACATACTGCTGTAGAAAAGCCTCCTGCATGCTCTTTACAAATTTTTCTCTTTCTAGTCCTCTAACACGAAGTGAATCCCAGTCAAACTTGAAAAAAATGTCTCATCTCACCACCATTCTATTGGTCCAATACCTTTCCACGATCTACTTACATACTTGTACCACTATCTCATGTTCGCTGTTGGGAGGCCGACAGTAGTGGGCGGCACAGTGGCACAGTGGTTAGCACTACTGCCTCACAGCACCTGAGACCCGGGTTCAATTCCCGACTCAGGCGACTGACTGTGTTGAATTTGCACGTTCTCCCCGTGTCTGCGTGGGTTTCCTCCCCCAGTCCAAAGATGTGCGGGTCAGGTGAATTGGCCATTCTAAATTTCCCGTCGTGTTAGTTAAGGGGTAAATGGGTGGGTTGCGCTTAAGTGGGTCGGTGTGGACTTGTTGGGCCAAAGGGCCTGTTTCCACATTATAAGTAATCTAATCTAGTACAACCCCTCTTTCTGAGCTCTGCCCATATTGCGTGTTTTCCAAAGTGTCCTCCTTAAATCTGTTGGAGTATAAACTGGCGTTGAGTGATTTTGAATCTCCTTCAGAACAGCTGTTATATTTTCCTTGACCAGTAATAAAATTCCTCCACCCCTTTACCTCGCACTCTATCCCGCCTGAAGTTTCGATATCTTGAGATGTTTAGCTGCCAATCATGCCATTCCCTCAACCAAGTCTCAGAAATAGCAATGACATCATGCTCCCAGTTCATCCGCTTTAAATTCTATACGTCTTGTATTAAAACAAATGCACCTCAGACCACCAGTCCCTTTGCCTTCATCGTCTGCTGCCTGTCTCCTCGTCCCCTGTGTCACGCTGACCTCATTATCGAGTTCTTTGCGGGCTTTGGGTACTACCTCCTCATTGTCCTTCCGCCTCATTTGTTTCACAAGCCTTTTCTACATGAGCTAAACACTCCGAAATGTGTTAGTTTATATGCCTCTAAGTATATTGGTTTCAGTCTGGCCCAGTTGAAGACAATCTAATTTGTAATTGTTCTGCCTCCTGTAGAATATGTCCCAAAGTACCAAAAACCTGAACACCCCACCCCCGCACCATCTCTCTAACCTCTTATCCATTTTTTTTATTCTATTATTCCGAATCTAACTAGCGCATGGCATTGGTAACAATTCTGAGATTACTACCTTAGATTACCCACTTTTAACTTGGCTCCAAATTCCCTCAATTCGGCTTGTCAGACATCATCCCGTTTTTCACCTATATCGTTTGTGCCTTTCTGCACCACGACAACTGATGTTCACACTCTCCCTTGAGAATGCTTTGCAGCTGATTCGAGACATCTCTGACCCGTGCACCTCATAGGCAACAAACCATTCGGGCGCCCCGTTATCGACCAAAGAACCCCCTATCTGCTCACCTTCCAATTGATTCCCCTACGAATACAGCCCTTCCATTCTATTCCCCGACATTCTGAACAACTGAGCGAGCCATGGTCCATGAACCTGGCTACTGCTGACTTCAACTCTTGAGAAATCTCCCCCAACCATAGACTGTTTTGGAATGGAAATGACCTGTACTGCCTCCCTGATCTTACTATGACTTTTGGTCAGCCATTCCCTTTCTGCCACAGCAATCTACAAGCGGCACCGTGAGATAGTGGTGAGCACTGCTGCCTCAAAGCGCCAGAGATACGGGTTCAATTCTCCCGTCAGACAAGTGTCTGTGTGGAGTTAGCACATTCTCCTTGTGTCTGCGTGGGTTTCCTCCGGGTGTTCTAGTTTCGTTTCACAATCCAAAAATTCGCAGGTTAGGTGAATTTTTAGTGTGAGGTGAAGGGATAAGTTTAGGGGAATGGGTCTTGGTTTGCTGGTCTTCGGAGGGTCGGTGTGGACTTTTTGGGTCGAAAGGCATGTTTCCACAATGTAAGTAATCTAATCTAATCCCCATCTGCGGTGTGACCATTTCACGAAACATGCTATTCACGACTCCATTAGCATTGCGTATGCTGCAAAGAGAGTCCATCCGAAGTTCCAAGAGCAATCGTACGGTATAACAAGAGCTGTAACTGGACACACATCCTTCACGTGAAAGTGCCAGGGACATCAGATGTGTCCCTGGCCTCCCTAAGGAACAGCGCACAGATTTAAGATCTTCTGCCATTTTTACCTTTAAATTTAAAGTCAGTCTTACATTAAGTAAGCGGAAAATGATGTTCTTTTTCACTAAATCAGTCACTAAAACAATACAAAAAAAGAAAAACATTACCAGAGAATCCCTTTGTTTGATTAGAGGAGGAGGGCGGCTTGGACACACTGCACGTGTATGGTCGAGGGTTCAGCCACCACCCAAATAAAACGGTTTCATTCACCTGCACAGATGCTCTGTATTACTGACTCTCACCTCCCCACACATGGCTCTAACATAGCTCTTATTTCCTTTTCTTTATTGACTAACTCCATTTGCCTGATATTGAAATTTAAGTTTTTCTCAATCAAATAATAGCCTGTACAAGTATTTGGCCAACTTCATTGCAATTTCATCTTTCATTTTGGACCTGGTTAACCCAATTCTAACCTCTTTGCTAAGTCTGACAGCACATCTTTCCTCCGACTTTCTAAACTTTCTTCGCAAATTTGGGAAGATCTTCAACCTTACTTAGCAATCTTAAGAACCATTTCCCTCACTTTTAATTTAACCATCTACAAGTAACCGAAATTAAATTATAAATTATTTGATTATCAGGAAATAATCAGCAAGTGTTTACATTTGCTGGGATATTTTGTGCGCCAAATCATTGCAAGTCTTTTCAAATCCCTGACTGGATCAGTCCAAACGCGACCGAATTTCGGACCCAAGTCCCCAGACTTTTACAACACGGCGGTGAACCAAAATGCTACTTCAGCACAAAAAACCCTGAAAAACTTGCTTCGACGTGCAATCTGTTAATAAAAAAGTGACCAAAACTCTCAATGCCTACTATTTAAAGAAAGTAACATCAAAATATTTTATTGCTGAAATTGAACAATGAACAGATTTTCACAATTTAAAGATTGCCCCACATCTCTTCACTGCTTGTTATCTGCCAAAAATCTATAACAATGCGATGTTCCAATAAGACACTTATACAAAATACATCAACTTAATTTCATACCCACACAGCTACTTGCATCTTCTGTGACAGCCCTTCACACGAGAAGATACCTTTGATGCAATGTTTTCCAATTGCTTGGAGAGGAATATGTTAGATCTCATGGCTTTTCAGTCTTGATGGCAGGTGCTCTCCCTGACCATTTTCAAAAGATCTGCAATTTATACCCACCCCAAACCTGGATCGTCTCATTCGTTCAAGGTTGACAAAATTGTAGCATAAATCACATAACACCAGGTTAGAGTCCAACTGGTTTATTTGGAAGCACGAGCTTTCAGTGCACTGCTGGTTTATCAGGTGGTTGTGGAATTTAAGGTAGATAGACACAGACTTTACAGCAACAGTTTACAGTGTGATGTAACCGAAATTATATATTGAGAAAGACCTGATTTTTTTTTCAGTGTCTCATATTTTCGAATGAATATCCTGGTTTCGATTCTTTCATATGTAAATCGCAGTACATGCAAACTTTAACAATAGTTGTCATTTCGGCACAGATAATCCATTCAAGGTGTGAGCAGCCCTGTGTGAGACTGTCTGTGCCACAATATAAAATATGCATTTACAAAATCCAAATCATGTCAAAACAATAAACTGAAATTCGATTGGATGTTAGTCCCTTCGGGCATAATGTAAGGTGGCTGGTTAAATTTGATTTGTTGTGAAAACAGCATACAAATCCCACGTATCCATTCAATCGGTAAATGTTGCATATTTTCAATTCTCCAGTACACACCAGGACTGCCATCTAGTCGTATCACAGGTGATTGTAATATGTGAGTTCAGAACCGCAATCACTCTCTCTTAACGGTAGAGAACACGCCTTGAATTTCATAACAGTAAGAATATTGGAGAGCAAATTGTTTTTCAAGATACCACCGTAATTCCTCAGCACTGACCTTGTTATTTTCTGAATGGCTTCACTGCTTTTCAGTGAGTTTTTTTTTCAACAGTAATTCTTTTTTATCCCGAAAAATGTTATAAACTGAGCGCATATGCACCAACACAGGAAAACAATTCCAATTGACATTTGCAAATTGGCGTTCAGTAATCTCGCAGTTTTATCAAACAAAAACAGTCTGAACGCTTCTAATAGCTTCACTGATGCAGTGACTTTTATTTACATTGTTGTGGAAGTAAATTACATATTAGACTCAATGGATTGTGCAACACTTTGTGTAACTGCTACCTGAATTTCCTTTGAGTCACTGCATATAGAAATGTATTTGTGCAGCAGCTCAATAGCTGAAACATATTTGTGCTTTCTTGAAAAATAAACTTGGGGTCAGTGAACGCTTGAGGTTTGTACTCATTCATGAATCACTCAAAGAAGAACTTTACAACATACGCTGTCCATAAGAGAAGGAAACTTCCAGATATAGAGAAAAGTAAAACAATGGATTTTATCCTGTTCTCAATCTCTGCATTACTCTGATTGTTTCCTTTTTTCTGACCCCTGAGCCTCTTGCGGGCAGCACCTGCCACTGGAATGTTTTTGACCGTCAGTATATTGAGGAGAACTATAAGAAAGAATGAGTGGCACGGAGTTAAAATACGACCTATCCATTGGAATGTTGCCCATATTGATGAAGTATAACGGATTTCCCTCAGTTTGCAATACCATGGAACATGATCAATTATGAATATTGGCTCATGCATAAAATTCATCAGGCAGCCGATCGCACAAACTGTCCCTATCACTATAGCTGCCATTTTGTTTTAGTGCAGTACTTCGTTTTCAGATTCTGACAACAAATGGCCACAAATCGCTCAAAGGTGAAATAAACTGTTAACCAGACAGAGATGTCCCCAGCTGCATTAATCAATGCAATGCTGATGCAGCGTATTGGAGTAATGGACAGGAAGCTCCCTGGAAAGTAAATCGCTGGAATGCGGTTCAGAAGTACGGCAGTAATAATGACCAGGAGATCCGTCACAGCCATTGAGACCAAGTTTCGAGTATTACATCGGGAGAGGCCGCAAGTTCCACGCATTAGTATCACGATCGCCGTTAAATAACTGTAAGAAGAAGTGAGTGAAAAAGTGAAAGAGTGATGATTCCATGCACTTATCTCTGAAGTAACGTATTAAGTTTCATAATGAAGGCCCATTGAACTGATAAAGAATTGCTTGGAAATTGGGTGCAACAAGGACAGAGATCAGAAACATTGACACATCTTAATATTTTCAAAGCAACAAATGAACTGATGACTACACCCATAATTTAATGTTCTGGAATATATTGTTTAAGGCATAAGAAGACCTGCTCAATAATCTTTCATTTGTTTTGTAACAAAAGTCTACTTTTTCGAAAGTCATTGCAGCAATGATCTCTCATTATTGCTAAAATTACATTAAGTTTTGGGCACATGGCTTAGTTGTGGATTCAAGTGATCTAGACCAACAACATTACTGTTTGAAATGAAATTGCACGTGTCAATTTAAAGGCATTTAAGTGCAGAAATCTTTCATGGAAACCTGTGGACATGGCATGATGAAGATACGTTGAAGATCTGTATGATTCATAATTGCATCCGCACAGACCATCCCTTTCTTTCCTATTACATTTATTTTAGTTGTCATTGAACCTACATCATTTGCTCATAAATGTTATTAGTTCGTAAGTTATTTTGCCGGTTTTCAATTAACAACGTATTCAATTAATCTTTCACTAAATAATACTGTTGAGACAGCCAACAAAACAGGAAATAGGATTTCCAGTATTCATTGAACAATATAACCTGGTCAATTATGTAACTAAAAGCGCAGCACCAATTCCACGACATTTTTGCAATACATAGAAACATAGAAATATAGAAGGGAGGTGCAAAGGGAAACCATTCCCCCCTTAGCACATGTTCAATCATTCATCACGATCAGGGCAGTTCATTCAACTCAATAGCATAATCCTGCTTTCGCCTCATCGCCATTTATCACATTTGCCCGAAGTGCTATATCTAACTGCCTCTGAAATGCATTCAAATGCTGTCATCAATTACTTCCTTTGTAATTAATTCCACAGACTTACCATTACCTTGGTGAATAAATATCTTCTCCACCCTGAACCTCTCGAGATTTTGGATTCACCCACCGTCGTAAACATCTTCCGACATCTACCCTATCTCGACCTGTTAGAATTTTATAGCTCGCCATTAGATTCCATGTTCGTTCGTCTGTACTCAAGCGAAAACTGATTGATCTTTTATTGTATAAATGTCAAACAGGTTCAAAACCTTTCTTCCAATCATGTTTTTTAGGAGTTGGTTTGCGTCTTTCCTGACGTTTCCTTTATGCTGATAATTTAAGTGTTTTTTTCTTTTTCGCATTTGATGCATTAGATCTGTGTCTTCGCTTATTTCTAATGTTACTTCTGGTTTCCGTTTATAGATGCTGCCAGACCTGCTGAACTTTACAGCAACTTCTGTTTTCTTTTGTTTCTGACTTAAAACAGCCGCAGTTTTTTTGGGTTCTTATCCCAACCATGTCCAATTCATCAAACCATGTTTATGCAGTTATTTTCAATACTTCAAACGTTTAATATTCAACTGATTATTTGCCAGAAACGTAACAGAAACAGAAATTGTTGACGAGCAAAACCTGCTGGTCTTTCAGCATCTATGGAGACAAGTCACAGTTAATGTTTCGGGTCGAGTGACCCTTCCGCAAGACACAATGCAAACGGATTCTGTCTACATCTTCATTTAGTTTTTAAACTATAGTTTGTGAGAACATGGACAGCAGGATAACATATCATGACCTGGGAAAAGTTACCTGGAACACCAATCGTCGCCAGTGCATATGGTACCTCTCTTGGTGGGACATGCATTTTCTGCAGAATGTAGTAGTGGTGATTTGTTAAGCATTGAGAAAAGATCGTTTAAATAATTGGAACTCAAATTCTCTCAGGATAGGATTCGGAAGATTCTGCATCAGTCACATGTTAGGCATCATCAATGTTTACATTCTCAACAGTAACTGAGGTAATAATTAGGCTTGCTTTCACATGACTGTTTATTGCAATGTTCAACACAAACGAATTAACGCAATTTGCAATGAATTCAGTGCGATAAAAATCAATAAACCACATATCTCGCAGTGTTAAATTGACACTTTCTGATCGAATTTGAGGAAAAACGCCAAGTGAAAGAATAACATGTACAACACGCTCAGTCCAACATTCATCCATTGGTTGTGTCACATCATCAAAGAACATAAATTTGTCAGACATGGCATGACCGTGAAAAAGTTACATTACCTGTTTGTTATATATTCATTTTTTATCCCTTTCATCCAGTATCATGGTCCCTATCAGTTCTTTTCTTACAGCAATACTGTTTAACTGACATTTTCCAGATGTCAGTTTCCAAAATAACAGTGCTATATTACCATCCTCCAGTTCCCAGACACTGAATTTGTAACCAGGCAGACTTGGAAAAATTCGGTTAACAGTTCCAGAATGTGTTTCATCATATCTCTCAGCAATCTAGGCGGCATCGTTCACGAGCCTAGTGATTTCTCCATCTGACGTTTTCCAGATTTTTAAGATTATCTTCTTCATCTATCACAACACTCATCAGTTGTTCAACCCCCAAAATTTAACCACAGCATTGAACTATTTCATAATTTGAAAAATTCAGAAGTGTTATGTACTGATGACATATTATTTGATACAGTGATCAGTGTTGTGCACTTTTCTTTTATGATTAACAACAACTTTCTCTTGGCTACAGCAGAGAGTGCATCGTTTTCTCATACTTTCTATCAGCCTTCTTCTTTCAAATGTTAGTTTCTCTTCTGCATTTGAGATACTCTTCCTGATTTCTAGTAATGTTGTTATTTTACTAATCATGCGTTTTGGTTTACGTCTGTACTTTGTCAATAAGATCCTAAGTTATCCAGGGTACCATAGCCTTCAGTAAACAAATTTATATCTGATTACTATGCACCTGTCTGTTGCTATGATTGTTTAAGATGCTATTGGCTGAGTGTGATAAAATGCCAACTTGTTCTTTTTTGTAAGCTGACAAATAATGGTTTAAGAGAATTGTATTGGATGCAGCAAATCATAAAGGTCAGCCATGCCCTTCACAGAAAGATAACCAAATACATGTGAGAATAACAACAGAGACTTTAAAGGATGGGACTAGACAGCAGCTAAAAATGTTCTACTTTTTTGTTAAGCACATCCCAAATAGAAACCATTTGCTTTAAAATTTCCATTTAAAAATGGAAAAAGAAAACTTGACTAAACCTATTTACAAAGCTACAATTTCACACGACAGTAGACACATATATGAACAAATAGAACATAGAACATGACAGGGTAGGACTGTGTCTTCGGCTATGGATGATGCGCAAAACTGTAGAACTAATCTAAAGAATATTTATCCTACAACATCCCATTTTCATCCAAATGTTTCTCCAATGCCCATTTGAATGTCCTTAAAGTTGGCGAGAGTACTCCTGTTGCAGGCAGTGCATTCCACGCCCCTACTACTCTCCAGCAAAGAAAATACATCTGACATCTGTCTTAGATCTACACCCACTCAATGTAAAGCTATGCGCCCTCATGCTAACGATCAAAATCCCGAGGAAAAGGGCTTTCAATGTCCACCCTATCTAACCCTCTGATTATTTTGCCTTTCTCAATTCAGTCTGTCCTCAACTAGTTTGTGTCTAATAAAAAGAGACTGAAGTCCCTCGGCTTTTTCTCATAAGACCTTCCCGTTATACTAGGCAATATCTGAGTAAATAATCTCTGAAATCTTTATGAAGCTTTCACATCCTTCCGATAATATAATGACCAGAATTGTACGCAATACTCCAAGTGTTTTCCCAGCAGAACTTTGTACAACAGTAAGATTGTCTTGTGGTTCCGAAACTCATCCCTTCTGCCAACAAAAGCTAACACACCATGCCCTTTTAACAGCCCTATCAAACTGTCTTGCACCTTCCAGGTATCCACGACCATGGACACCGAGATCTCTCTACTCATTTCCACTGCCAAGAATCTTACCATTCGTTCCGTACACTTTATTCCTGTTGCTTCATCAGAAGTGAAGCACTCACACTTTTCCACATTCAAATGCATTTGCCGCTACTCAGACCAGCTCTGCAGCTTATATCTGTCGGTTTGTCACCTGCAATTTATTTGTGCACTTTCCACAACTCCACTGAACTTTGTGTCATTCAGAAGTTTACTCAACCATACCTCAACATCCTCATCCAGGTCATTTATAAAAATGACTACAGCAGTGGCCCCAAAACAGTTTCTTACGGTACACGGCGAGAATCTAAACTCCACGATGAACATTTACCATCACCACCCTCTGTGTTCTTTCAGCTGGCCAATTTCTGATCCAAACCGCTAAATCACTCTCGATCCCATTCCCCCGTATTTTGGGCCATAGCCTACTGTGGGCAAACTTATCAAATGCCTTATTAGCATATGTTTACACCACACCAATGGTTTACCTTAATCCAACTGTTTGGTAACCTTTTCAAAGAACGCAGTAAGGTTTGTGAGGTACGGCATAACCTTCACAAAAACTTGTTGCCTGTCCCGAATGAACTTATTCCATTCCAGATGATTATAAATACTATCTATGTTAATATTTTCAACAGTTTACCCACAACCGACGCAAGGCTCATTATCCAGTAATTACCTGGCTTGTCTCTCCTCGCCTTCTAGACACAATTCGAACCACCTTCCTGCTTGCCACTGCACGCCTGCGACATTGAAACCATGTTTCTGACCTCACTGGTCTCAAACTCCTGGACACTGCAGCTAGAAAGTGGCTTCCCTTCGCCTTTCCGACTTGGTTTAAAACGTCCCAAAGTCATTAGTAAATGTCACTGACCCACGAAGAACTTTGACACTCCGCTGGTTCAGGTTCAGACCATCCCGTTTGTCGACGATACGTCCCACCTACCCCGAATGATTACGAATTATCCAGACATCTGAACAGCTTCGTCCGGCACCATCTCTGTAGCCACGCGTTCAACTTCCCTCTCTCCCCAGTCCTCACCTTGCTAACATGTAACATGGGCAACAAACCCCAGAAAACAATCCTGGTTGTTCTAGCTTCAAGCATCCACCCTCACTCCCTGAAGATCTGTCTTCAATCCCCATTCATATTCCGACCTATGTCACAACTGCCTATGCAGATCATGACTTGGAACTGATCTCCCTTCCCCTCAAGAATGCCGAAAACATTATCTATATCATCAGGAACACTGAAATCACTCGTGAATACCACTCGTTCCCTCAGAACCTCCTATCTGTCCCCCAAAGCATGGAACCCCAGTTACTAATGTTCTGCTCCTCTCCTCACTTCTCTTCTGTGCCACTGTAACAGACTCTTTGTCTTTGACCTGTACCTCATGGCTTACTCCTGGTATGTCGTCTCCCGAAACAGCATGGAAAACGGTATACATGTTATTGACTGGAACGACAACAGGGACCACTTGCATTGCCTGACTCTTCCCTTTCCATCCCCTGAATGTAATCCATATGCCTTTTCCTTATACCTGAGATGTGACTACCTCTCTGCAACTCCTCCCAATAGCCCCCTGTGTTTCGTGAATGGTCCGAAGTTCATCCAGCTCCAACTCCATTTCCCTAACACAGTTTTCAAGGAGCTGGAGGAGAGTGCATTTCCCGCAGATGAAGTCAACAAGGACATAGTAGAAAAACCTACCTTCCCTGTCCTGAAGGAGAAACATTCAGTTGCCCTTAACACCATTTCATACATTCTAAATTCCCAAAGGGACGATTGAAAATGAAGACTAACAAAAATTCAGACAATATTGATTTCAAACGCTGGGATATTAAACATGATTTTTGCAGGCATTCAGCATTGCACGCAGTGACAGCTTTTGATAAATACTTTTAGAAAGCCTTTGTGAGGGTTTGGTACCCGATAGTTCGAAGATTTTTATAATTCAGTGCAGATGAAGAGAAAAATCTGATCTCACAATAATCAAGATTTTCTGAGGTAATTGTCACGACATTCGACGAATTCACATTATTGCAACTGAATTTCCTTTAACATAGTAACTAAAGGCAGTAGACAGAAACTTTAATTCCATGAGTAGGGAAATTAGAATAATGTGAATGTACAAGCAAAATTACCTCACACAAGCAGCCAGAGACAAAAAACAGAGCCGGGTGGGGATGGAGGGGAAAGAAACAATTAAACAGCAGGGTCATTAAGAATTCGGCAAAGAAAAAAGTTATCACACATTCACACCAAACGGACAAATGCAAAAAGAACAAGGGAAGAATGATAGCCAAAACTTGCGACACTGGCATGGGAAAAAATATCTTGTCCTTGAAATTTCCAAACAATCTAAATAGGCTTCGTCCAGCTGGACAAGTGGTCGAAAATTATTCCTTCCAATGAAGTTCGAATACTTGCTCTCTTATTTAGAAAACAACAATAACATTAACAAACAATTTAAAATAGTGACAATTAGGTCACTGTGAAAATCTGACCTCTGTTTTCAACCATCTCACAGTATGCAATTGGAAGACATCGTAAATGGGAGATAGGAGATACAGAAACAATCTGCGTTGGACCTTTTAGTGTAGAGTGAAACGAAAGATGCACCAAAAATTGTCTGCTATGCCACAGAATTGTAGTATTTGGTGTAAAAGATGTATAACTTTATAATAACGTTAATGTGCAAACTATACGGTAATTAGTAGGAAATAACATCCAGTCTACATTTTCTGCACTAAGGTTAGGGAGAATTCTAGATTGCATGACAGATCTTGAAAGTCATTTGCAGTAAACAAATGTACTATGCAGCTATGAAATACCCGGAAAGGGCCAGAAAAATCTGTATTGAAATGTGGTCGATAAGATGTAGTGCAAGAGGTCAAGGGCAGGGAATAGCAGGACTAGCAAATATCACGATTGATGGGAAGATCTAGGGTCGGTCATTGCGTTCTTTATCATTGATTGTTCGTGTATGGCATTGGAATTGCAAGTTAGATGGCAGTGACTGCAAATGACATGAATATTACATGCAATTATTTCAACACAGAATGTGTAAATGTGCCATTCTGTTCCTATCCAGGAGAGTCAGAATGTCCTCGAGATCTCTCGCATGCTGAGTTGGTATGGATCTCAAAATAGAGATCCATTTATGCTGCTGAACAATCGACTCAAGAGTCCTATTTCAAATTCCGCTCCAAAAATATTCATCTCTCTTTTCAATGTCGCCTAAATTTTATTTCATGTTTATTCAACAATATCCATTTCCAATCAATGCTCTCCAGTGTGCAACATTTGCATTCTTTACTAATTATCCAATTTCCTGTTTCGGATCATAATCTTTGATTTATTTTGAATTTTCTAAATAAATACTAAGCATTAATATACTACGATTGGTACTTTCCAAACTCTCCACCAGTGTCACATTTTCACTTGATTTGCTTGATTTCCTGAGTTCATATTCAGCACATCTACTTCCCTGCAGGACTGTACATTTACTCTTCTGGAAAGTTCTTCTGCAAATGTTGCAAGATTTTCTACCAATCCATGCCTCACATTGATATTTGTTACAGTCTACACTGGCGTAATTGAAACATGCAACTGCTAAACAACGATTGTCCTGAAGATATATACGTTTGCATTGAATGGGCTAAAATTGTTGATGATATACGACAGGTTCTTGACCTTGCATGGCTCCTGTGAAAGTTCTTGTACATGCTGAAGACGCAGATTTTAATTATTTTTCTGTACTTGCTCATTGTTACACTATATCAGAGAGAGAGTCTTGTTCTGGGTCGTTGGACTTCACCTCAGACTGGGATCACGATGAATCGAGGAGAGAACGTCCAGACCAATTATCAAACGAGGGGTCTCCAAAGGTATGAAAGGTGTGAGGCTAATTATTTTATTTTCCTTTCCTCAAAAGTATTAGTTAATGAACTTTTATGAGAATTTGGTTCCACTTCCCCCAGGACCGTGATCTCTAATCCGAAAATGCCCCACAACAGCAACGTTCATTCAACCTCAATTTCATCCATACCTTTTTCATCTTGAATACCACAATTTGATCTCCTCATTCGTCAAGAGTTCAAGTGTCGACCTACACTTTTCCACGTCTCTTCGTATGACAAAACCCTCATCTCTGGCATCAATCCAGTGAACCTCCTCTAAAATGCCTCCAATGACATTCAATTTTCCTCAAATAAGGGGACCAAAACTGTGCACAATACTGTAGATGTGGACTCACCAATGCCTTGTATATTTGCAACAAAATTTCCTTACATTTATTTTCTGTTCGTTTAGCTGTAAAAACTCATATTCTGTTCGCCTTTTCTTTATTCTTTCTAGTTTTCTATGGCTCATGAACGAGGGCATTCAGATCACTGTGTACCGCAGCACCAAGAAGTCTCCCCCATTTAGATAATAGGTCGCCTTTTCAATTTTCTGAACAAAATACACGACCTCAAACCTATCCACATTAAATCCCATCTGCCACATTTTGGCCCACTGTCTTAACCTATCTATATCCAATCTTAAGAATCTTATTTCCTAATTGTAGGTTACAGTCCCACCTATTTTTGTGTCATCTGCAAAGTTGGCAAGTTAGCCTTCTGTGCGTGAATCTCAGTATTTAATATATTTTGTAAATTTCTGGGACGAAAGGAATACACTTTGGCACGCCACTAGTTACATGTGGTAATCCAGCAAAAAAGAATTGTCCCGACGCCCCATCTTCCGTCCATCAGACAGTCACTTATCCAAGGTAATAAATTATACCTAATCCCATATGATCTGAACATGTGAATTAACATTTCCTATGGCAACCTATTAAATGCCTTCCAGAAGTCCAGATAACTATGGCATCTCCATAATCCTCTTTGTTTATTGCGTCTTCGAAGAGCTCTCGCATATTAGTCAAACATAATTTTCCAAACAAAAAATACATGCAGACTCTGATGGACAGTAATTGGACTTTTCAAATGTCCCGGCACTGCTTCTTGACAATTGCTTCCAACACTTACTCTAATAGCATATTTAGAACTGAGTGGTCTGTCACTTCCCACACTTTGCCTTCTTTCCCTTTTGAATAAGAACATTGCATTAACATTTGTGCAATCCACTGGAACCGTTCCTATGCTCAGGGTGTTTAGGACCTATTGTAACCAATGGATCCATTATCTCCACAGACAAACCTAAAGTTTTCTACAGGTCCGCCAGGAACGAACAAATGACTAGAGTAAGAGTAGGGCCTGTTAAGGACAGTCGTGCAAATCTGTGTGTGGAGTCGGAGGAGGTAGGAGAAGATCTAAATAGATTTTTTCGTCAGTGTTCACACAGGAAAAGACAATGTTATCGAGGATAATGCTGAGCTGCAGGCTATTACACAAGATCAGATTGAGGTCCATAAGGCGGAGATGTAAACAATTTTAGAGTGTATTATAATAGATCGGTCCTCTTGGTCCGATGGGATTGAAACTCGGATTCTCTGGGAAGCTGAGGAGATTGCAGAGCCTGTGGCTTTCAACTTCATGTCGTCATTGTCGACAGAACTAGTGACAGAAGACTGGTGGATAGCAAATGTTGTTTCCTTGAAGAAGGAGAGTAAAGACAACTCTGGTATTTATAAACCAGCCAGCTTTCGGTTGTGGGCAAAAGTTTGGAAAGGATTATAAGTGATAGGATTTATAATCATCTAGAGTGGAATAATTTGTTTAGGGAAAGTTAACACGGTTCTGCAAAGGGTAGCTCGTGCCTCACAAACCTTACTGAGTTCTTTCAGGAGGTGTTCAAACAGGTTAATGAGGTTAAAGCAGTGAATGTGATGTATGCGGATTTCAGTAAAGAGTGTGATCAGGATCCCGATGGTAGGCTAATTCAGACATCACGGAGGCATGAAGGCTAATTTAGTGATTTGGATTAGAAATTCGCTGGCTGAAAGAAGATAGAGGGTGATGTTTGATCGAAAACGATCATCCTCGAGTTCAGTTACCCGTGGTGCACCTCAAGGGTCTGTTTTTGGGCCTCTTCGTACTGGCTTATAAGTAACCACGATGAGGAGGAAGAAGGATGGGTCAGTAAATTTGCATATTACACTAACATAGGTGAAATTGCAGACATTGCAAAAGGATGCTGCAGTTTACAGAGAGACATAGATAAGCTACAGAGCTGAGCAGAGGTTTCAAGTTGAATTTTATGAGGAAGAGTGTGAGATGATTCACTTCAGAAGGAGTAACCGAAATAGAGAGTACTGGGCTAACGGTAACTGTTTGGTGGTGTGGATGACCAGAGAGATCTCGGAGTCCATGTACATAGATCCCTGATCACCAAGATTGATGGGGTTGCTAAGAACGCATAGAGTGTGTTAGCTTTTATGGGTAGAGGGATTGAGTTTTGAAGCATGAGGTCACGTTGCAGCAGGACTAAATTCTGGCACGTCTGTACTTAGAGTATTGCATAGTTTTGTTCACCGCATTATAAGGAGGAGATGGTCGCATTGGAAAGGCTGCAAAGGAGATTTACCAGGAAGTTGCCTGCTTCGGAGGGAGGTTCAACTGAGGAACGACTGAGGGACTGGAGGCTGTTTACGTTGGGTGAAGGACATTAGCAGATTACTTAGTTGAGACATGCAAAATGGTAAGAGGATTAGATCGTGTGGACAGTGAGCGAATTTTCCTCAGATTGTGATGGTTGGCAGTTCACCAGGGCAAGCTTGAGGACAAAGAGAGAAGGGGAACAAAGGTCACAAGGCAGCAACATAAATCAACAAAGCATACTAGGTCGAATCTGATTGCAGCTTAAAATTTACGATGCTGTTGCTCTGTATGCTGCTTGAGCCCATCGTGAATCAATAACTGCCCTTTACTATGTTCACTCATATTGCATCTGAAACACCCAGTCATCTCAGCCCTGCATTTAATTAACATCTGAAGGAGAATATTTGCGAACCTTTCTGATAAATTTGAAAACTTTTGACGTAATATTGTGGCTCCATAGTTTAGAAATTTAAGATGGAAATATCGCCTTATTTCCAAATAAAATCCAGCACAACTTGGTCAATCATTGGTGTTTTCCGATATACCTGTATTAGGCAAACACCAACAGGTCCTGTACTCTCATAAATAGTGCACATTTGCCTCCTGCCTGTCACAATGTTTGGAAATACATCATCTTATTATAAATTGATCCTCTTTTAGCCACCCACTTCTTACATTCTGGGAAACAATTATGCGGAGGAAACCTATCGGAATACAGTTCCCTCTCAGGAAAGACTTCTTACTGTGCCTAATTGTGTTATGATGCAATGTGCCTTCCTGCAACATCGTTAACCATGTTTCGGCAGGTTTCCCCAAGTTCAGAACGTCAGTCTCCTACTATATCACTTCTACATTTTCAGGTTCTTCTCTTCCTTTTTTTCACAAAAGCAGTCTTTTTTTTTGCAGAAGTATTTGATCATAGGTGAGAAAGAAATGTGCACAATTCAATGCAATACAATTTCTACAGTATGGAAACAGGCCCATCAGTCCAGCAAGACTTCACTGACAAAAAGTAACCCACTCATATCCATTCCTCTACCCAATTATCCCATATTTACCCCTGACTAATGCAACTAACCTACACATCCCTGAACACTTTGGACAATTTAGCAGGGCTAACTCAGTTAAACTTTGGCTTGTGGAAGGAAAGCAGAACACCCGAAAGAAGCCCACACAGATACGAGGAGAACGTGGAAACCCCACACAGGCAGCCACCCAAGGCCGGAATCACAAAATAATAGAATCATACAATCTCGACAGTATGGAAACAGACCGCCCAGCCCAACAAGCCTAAAGCGACCATTCCAATCTAACCCATTCTCCTACCCTGGTACTCTACATATACCCCTGCCTAATGCACATAACCTACCCATCCCTGAACACTATGGGAAATTTTGCATGGCCAACTCACCTAATCTGCGCATCTTTGGACTATGGGAGGAAAGTGGATCACCCGGAGGAAACCTATGCAGCCATTGAGGGAACGTGCAACTCCATACAGACAGCCACCCGTAGATGAAATCGAACCTGGCTCCCTACTGCTGTAAGACAGTCGTGTTAATGGTATGGAGTGCATTTCCTCAAAGTGCGCTGGGAGCACTTTCACTTGATGCATTGCATTTCATGGTTTGTTTTACGTTCATTTGTAACATGATGTGTAAGGCTCTGTGAAAAAAAAGAGAGTGATGTGCTGACGATATTCCTTTGAAGAACAATTGTAATTTCCCTCACGTGAAATGCTCGGAATAAAGAGCAGCATTTCTGAATAAATCTCACAATTTATCACTGAGCTGAAGATAATTTTTTTGTGTCTCAACGCATGTAAGTCTTTGCAACTTCTTGCCATAGAAAGCTCTGGGGACAATTTCTTTGTATATTTACTTCTGAGATGGATTGATTCTGGATCGGAGATGACTCCTAATCTTCTAACTCAGATCATGTTTGTGGACCTGAGCTCAAATACCACCACAACAGATGGTGGAATTTCAATTCTGTAATAGTCTGGAATTGGAAATGCTGACCATGAAATCATCATCGATTGTTGGGGGGGAAAAAGCGTCTGGTTCACTAATATCCTGCATGGAAGGAAACCTGCCATCATCATTTGGTCAGGCGAACATGTGATTCGACACCTACAGCAAGGTAGTTGACTCCCAATTGCCTTCTCAAATATTCTGGATTAGTGGTGCTGGAAGAGCACAGCAGTTCAGGCAACATCCAAAGTGCAGTGAAATCGACGAATCGCGCAAAAGCCCTTCATCAGCAATAAAGGCAGTGAGCGTGAAGCGTGGAGAGATAAGCTAGAGGAGGGTGGGGTGGGGAGAAAGGAGCATCGAGTACAATGGGTGAGTGGGGGAGGGGATGAAGGTGATAGGTCAGGGGGGAGAGGGGGGAGTGGATAGGTGGAAAAGAAGATAGGCAGGTAGGACAAGTCCGGACAAGTCATGGGGACAGTGCTGAGCTGGAAGTTTGGAAGTCGGGTGAGGTGGGCGAAAGGGAAATGAGGAAACTGTTGAAGTCCAGCTTGATGCCCTAGGGTTGAAGTGTTCCGAGGCGGAAGATGAGGCGTTCTTCCTCCAGGTGCCTGGTGGTGAGGGAGCGGCAGTGATGGAGGCCCAGGACCTCCATGTCCTCGGCACTCTGAAATTGACTGGCATGCCATTCAGTTCAGAGGCAGCCAGAGATACAGCATAAATGCTCGCCAACCAGCGATGCTCAATTGCCACCAGTCAATATAATTAACGTTAGGCAACGATTGGTGAGATCGAACTGGCAAGGAAATCAATGCAGTGTGTGTCCGTTCAATCATGATCTGACTGAATAGCCGAGCATTCCTGAGGGGCCGAAAGGCGAATTGACATTTCCGAAAGACTTAAGTGATCGAATTTAATGGTCTGCTTCTTTTGAATATCATCCACATATCTACCCCAACGTTTGGCATGTGCACTTCTCTGAACCTTCGGTCTATGACAGTTCCATATTCCCTGCATGCCAATTTCTATGAAATCTGGTTCGCTACTTGAACTAAGCGAGCTGTTCAGTTGCTCCAGCAACTGAAAATTTGCGGGATGCCTGTACACTTCTAGCATTGCCATATATCACCAGTAGTGTATGTGATGCCCTGACAGACATTTTTGAATAGAAGGGTGATGGTCACAAGAGACAAAACGTTAGTGCATGGCCACCCTGTAGAGAACCCTCTGTAACAGACATTCAGTTTCAGGTGCGAATTCACAAAGAACCGTGACAACACAACTTGCTCTGTTGTACAGCAGGGTGTGTTAAGTGCAGGCAAGCAGTGCCAGTAGATGGTACATACTTGGAGTCATAGACTGCCGTTTCCGTGATGCAAGCGAGATGCGATATGGTGTATTGCTTGTCTGCAACCAGCGTTAAATATACATTTGATCATGTTACGGACATATTGTGGGGAAGGTCGTAGCATACATTGATATCAACGATATAGGCATGACTAGTGACGAGGTCCTCCAAAGAGAGTTCAGCGAGTGAGGCTGTAAAGTGAAAAGCAAGATCTCCAGGTTTGTCATCTCAGGACTGCACACTCCCTGTGCCACATAGTGGTATCGCAAGCAATAGAATGACAGCACAGTTTAACACGAGGCTGAACAGCAGGACAGCGAGGAGAATTTGAGATTTCAGTATCATTAAGATATTTTCCAAGGCAGGCGGGGCATGCACAGAAGTGATATGTTTCATCTGAACTGGAGGGGAAGCATCAGCGCAGGCAAGGAGGTTTACTAATGCATTTTGGTTAAGACAAACTAATAAGACAGGTGTTTAGGAAGGAACGCAACAGTTCAGACCATGGGCAGAAAGCAGGTTTTAACAAACAGACAAGGCCAGTCGAATGACCGTGGTAATGGAAGGCGTCATAAAATATCAAAATGTGCTTGAAAAATTGTAGTGAATGATTGAAGCGATTCTCGGTTTAATTTGAAATCAATGAATAAGAATGATCAGTGCGGAAAACTTGGTGCCAAATAAATATTTAAAGAAAAAAGGAAACAATTGAACTTATTATGAAAAAAAATCTTAGATGCGACGGCAGCTGTCAGCACAAATGGAAACAAATTGGAAAGACTTGGTGGAGGATTCCTGAAACATGGTATGACTATGCTGGCATTTTGGCGGCATTGTTTTTTCCTTGGGTCATTTATGGGAATGGTCTCAAGGGCAGACATGATCAAATTTCTGGCAAAGTGCCTGGTTTGCGGTGGCGTGGTTAGGGAAAGAGGGAAGGGCGTTGACCAATTATCCCAATTCGGGATTTTTCTGGCTTGATTCATTTGAGCAAACAAGATTCTGGTTGGAGGCAGGTTCCAACCAGTGTAAAATGTTTCCATGCTTCTGCAGACGATTTGTGGCTGATGTTCCTTTTTCAAGTCTCTACTGCTTCTAAGAGTCAGTGATTGATTTTAACTTTTGCAAAGATGTGTGATTATGGGATGTTATGGGAATTGAAACAGAGCCTTAGTTAATTGTGGCACCGAGCTGGTGTTTTAATGCAGTTAGTTATTCTAAACTATGTTTTCTTTTGTTCGTGTTTCAACTGTTGTGTTTAATTAAATTTTGTTTTACTTAAAGCCGAGTGGTTTCAACCGCTGTATCACACCTGGAATATCTACTTCATATCTGTTTTCAAAACAAAAAAGAGGCAATGTCTAAGTTACCTTCCTTCAATACTTAGAAGGGGGCTGGCCTGGTCCTTAACACTGGTTACAAAATGATCAGGTTTCGAAGTTCAATACCCAAAGATGCTCAATATTCCAAAACGATTGCCAAGACGTAGCATAGCGTGGATTTGCGCATTTGGTGAAGGATAATGTCAAGTCTGCATTGTGAAATGAAATTGGCACTACGGACGGAAATGTTCAATCGGTCTCGGGGGAAATTAAAAATCGAAGTTAGAAATCCCTTCGGAGGAAAATGGTCAAATGATACTTCCGAATTCAGAATAGCATAAACCAGAAATAACGGTGGCTTGCTTGTGAGAAGGGCAGCAAGTTAATTATCCATGATTTAACATGCATTTTGGTTCAATTAATCAATTTGTCAAGGGTCACCTCTCACAAATGTTCAAACAGTTGATGAAGAAGTGTTATTTCAGAGCAACATGTCATGCAGCCAACTGGAAAATTGACTATTCAAGATTTCGTATCATCTTGCGAGCAAGAATTGATAAGTTCACGAGTAGTTAAAGATTCTTTTCACAATATGCGATAGATTCAAATTCAGATTGAAAAAAAGTGAAGGCAGAATCGTATACAAGAAGTTGAGCGTTAGATAAAAGTAACTAAACAGGCTCAAGGAAGCGGTTAGAACAAATGGACTGGGACAATTCAAGATACATGACAAGCTTTCAGGGAGATGGTAAACACATCTCGGCGAAAGAATATTGAGAAGAAAAAAAGTATTTCAAAAATAATGTTTGAAGTATTTATTGAGATGTACCAAGTTACAGTAAACATTATTGTTTTGCATCCTATATAGGCGGATTGTACGATAAAATATGCACTAAGAGTAAAAATAGGAAAGTCCCCTGGGCTAGATGGGATTCATCCTAATACTCGCCAGGAAGCCAGCGAGCAGATTGCCGAGCCTTTGGCTTTGATCTTTATATCCTCATTGTGTCCAGGAATACTGCCAGAAAACTAGATGATAGGAAATGTTGCTCCTTTTTCACGAAAGGGATTAGAGACAACCCAGGGAATTATCGACCAGTGAGCCTTACTTTGGTTGTGGATAAAGTGTTGGTAAAGGTTACAAGAAACAGGATTTATAATCATCCAGAGAGGAATAAGTTGATTAAGGAGAGTGAACGCGGTTTTCTGAACAGTAAATCTTCCCTCGTAAAACTTATTGAGTTCTTTGAGACGGTGACCAAAGAGGTGGATAAGGGTAAACTGGTTGATCTGTTGTATATGGATTTCAGGAAGGCGTTTGATAAGTTTCCCCACGGTAGGCTATTGCGGAGTCATGGGCTTTATAGGTTTGGATCAGAAATTGGATACCTGAAAGAGGACAAAGGGTGGTGGTTGGTGGGAAATATTCGTCTTGGATTTCACTTAGTATTGGGCTACCGCAAAGATTTAATTTAGTTCCATTGTTGTTTGTCATTTATATTAATGACCTGATGAGGGCAGAAAAGGCTAGGTTCGTAAATTTGCGAATGACACAAAAGTCGGTAGAGTTGTGGTAGTGATGAAGAAGGTTTTATTTTACAGAAAGTCATGGATAAGATGCAGAACCGACCTGAGAGGTGGCAAATGGAGTTGAATGGGGAAAAGTGTGAGGTGATTCACTTTGGAAGGAGTGACAGAAATGCAGAGTTCTGGGCTAATGGTAAGATGCTTGGTGGTTTAGATGAGCAGAGAGATCTCCGTGTCCAAGTGCATCGAACTTTGAGAGTTGCCACACAGGTTGATAGGGTTCTGAAGAAGGCAAATGTTGTTTTAGCGTTTATTGGTAGAGGGACTGAGTTTTGGGACCATGAGATCATACTGCATATGAAAAAACCTCTGGTGCGGCCATATTTGGAGGATTGCACACAGTTCTGGTCACCACATTATAGGAAGGATGTGGAACCTTTGGAAAAGATACCCAGGAGGTTTACTAGGATGTGGCCTGATTTGGAGGGAATGCCTTCCAAGGAAAGGTTGAGTGACATGAGGCTGTTTTAATTCGAGAGTAGAAGGTCGAGAGGCGACTTAATTGAGACATATAGGATAATCAGAGGATTAGGGAGGTTCGGCATTGAGAGCCATTTTTCTTGGATGGCAATGGCTAGCACGATGGGAGTTAGCTTTAAATTGAGCGGTGATATATACCGGATATGTACATCAGAGGTAGTTTCTTTACTCAGAGTGTGTTAGGGGAATGGAACGCACTGCCTGCAACTGGAGTAGACTGGCCAACTTCAACAACATTTAAATGGTCATTGGATAGGCATATTGACGAGAATGGAATAGTGTAGGCTCGATGGGTTTCACCTGTGAGGCAACATCGACGGCCAAACGGCCTGTACACTCTGTCAAGTTCTATGTTCTATGTTCTGTGTCCTAAATATTCAGGACATTTTTCAAAAACAACGACATTCTTTTGAAAACACGAAGTGAAATATTTTGCAAGTCCAACGAGATTTGGTGATCAGTTGCATAACTCTTTAAAATGCCGCGAACAGGAGCATAAATTGTCAAGAAGTGCAAGGGAATGCGAGCCATAATACCTGAGGAGCTGGAGTAGAGTTATGCAGAGTGCTGCAGTTACATAAAAGGCTACTTAGACTCCACAAACATGACAGTGAGCAAATTGGAACAACATATCTTTAGATGGATGCACTGGCCCTGAAGTCAGTTTAACGGATGTTTACTGAAATGATGACAGGAATTCACGGATTCAATAATGAGTACATTTTAGATAAAACTGAGACTGCATTCTCTATAGTTGTTCAGAGGTGATCCAATCGAGGTTGACAGTGTATAAATCGGGAATTGCGCGATAGATAAACTATTTAATCTGAATCTGTAAGCAGGGGAATAGCATTTGATATAGGGTCAGGCCATGTGCCGACGACTTGCAAATACCATTTGGAAATCGAGATGCAATCACATCAGCCCAGTTGTCCACCAGACTCCTAATACCTTCATAGAATTAAAGTGAATATGTTAAGCATGACCTACCTTTCCTAATCAATTAATTTACTGGACTTCGTTAGATTCAAATTATAATTCATATTTGAATTTATTTTCTCCAGAAGTTTACTACTTTGACGATGAGTTTGATTGGATACTTCACTGCATTAATTATTTCTGTTCTGAACTTACTCTGTGTTCCAGCATAAATAAATGGATTAATGCAGGAACTCAAAAACTGTAGCATGTACCCGGATTCCTCCAAATTAAATGATGATCCATCGAAATTAGAACCTGAGAAATATATAACTTTCCCAATACGGACGTAGAGAATCGTTACAAAAAACAATGAATATAACAGAATGAAACTGCCCGAGATGGCGAAAAGTAAAACCATGGATTTCTTTCGTTTCTCCAACTCTGGGTCCCTCTGATTTTCTCCACTGTTTCTCGTGTGGAGTTGCCTGCGGGTTCTATTGGATGCTAGAATGTGCCTAACTGTCAGAGCATTGAGCAATAAAATCAGAATGAATGGGAGACAAGGGTTTAAAATCGAGCGAACTACATCATATGCGATCCATGCAGGTGATGTATAAAACATCAGTTTTAAAACGCAGAACCAGGGCACATTGTTACTTATGTAAACAGGCTCATAGACAAAATATAAAAAGGTGTCTTTTCCACAGACTAGCACCATAACGATGATCATAATACGCACTGCCATCTTTTCAGTACAGTACTTCATTTTCAATTCTTGGCAACATATGACCACAAATCGATCAAATGTAAAGGCCACTGTTAACCAAACAGAGCTGTCTATGGCAACGTAGATCAGGACAATACGAAGACTGCATATCGGCGTGATGAAAAGAAAACTGGATGGGAAAAACATTCCTGCAATTCGGTTCAATATTACAGCAATTACCATGACAAGGAAATCTGTCACTGCCATGGACACAAGGTAATAGGTGATACATCCAGAGAGACCACATCTTCTTCGAGGCAGGATGGCAATGACTGCCAAATTAGCTAAATAGATAAAAAGTGAAGGAAGTGAAGGACTGAAGGATAATTTAGAAGTGTCATTTGTTGAATTCCCAATAAAACTAACTCAGTTTCAATATAGTGTATGAAACTTATACATTTGCAGCATGATCCTAAATTAGAAAGCAGTATGGTTCTGATGCTTTTGTATTAAATAATACCTTCCGTTATTAGAATGTTTCCATCCAGTGACAAGAAACCCTCCTGAATGTTCCTCACAGTAGTCAGTGCAGTAATTTTTCTGCTTTAATGACCAATAAAATAAATAACAATTCGCTTCATATGCAAAGAAATGCGAGCAGATCGAACAACAACGAATGTTTTAATAAAACGTTTGGATGGGGCAGAATATATACGTACCATTCCAGAGGCTTTATTGACTCAGTTTGTAACTAGGAAATGGGTTGTACTGGACAAAACCACATGGGAACCTGACAAAAATGTTGGAAGTGCCAGAACTAAACACATATGGAATCTATCAAGGGACAGATTGGATAAGTATAAGAATCAGTAACTGACATGTTCAATCAATTTCTCCAATAAAGTTAATTATTGGAAATCTTAGCATGTTATCTGGTTAAAAGGGACATTAAGCTGAGACAAGCAAAAGTACAGACAGAGTGCAAGTTAGCAAGGCCATATTTACAAACACATCCATTTCATGTTGGATCATTGCTGTCAGCTTCAGGCATGAAAACAGGAATCCAACAAGATGTCACTCATCCAAACAATACAAAATATATCATGCCCAGGTTGTTGTACACTGATTCGACTTTTCACACCTTCCATCCCTTGCCAGATACGTGTATTACAGTTTTATATGTTGGATAGAAGTTATCTCTTGTTGATCTTCAATAAATGCTGTGGTCACAATAACAAAATCAGGCATTGCTGCAAGAGAGAACTAAGCATATCTCGTAGCATCTGTGGAGATAAATCAGTCTCTCGTTTCAAGTTTCAAGTCCAGTGACGCTTCTTCAGAACAGATATAGCAGTGAGGGCCAGACCATTCGAAAGATTACTGAGTGTCAGAAGCTCAATGAGTTATGGACCTGCAGCTATTAATGCAGAACACGACAAACACCTCAAAAGAACTAAAATAGATTTTAGTACTGTGCGTTCATAAACATTGTGCTCCTCGAGGTGGACGCATATGCCGAACATTGTTGTAATGCTTACATATCGGGCAAACATTCGGTATTTACTAAACCTGCTGGATAAAATACCTTATGTCATTCGAGATGGAATAAATCATTTCAAAACAAGGTGTTTTTTAATAAATAAATTACTCAATTTGCTATTTTACAGGATGCAAGACATAAGTCTATGCATGTCGAAAAATGTGATAATGTATCTTCAGTGAAAGTGGCTTGAATATAGCATCCAGTATATCCTTCCTAACGACATCAAAATTCACGATGTTTAAGTGTATCACCATGTGGCTGAATTATGTTTACACTATCATAACCGCCTGTGAAATCAAGCATCTTATTATCAATGCAACAAGATGTTTACATATTAACAGCAACAGCATGGCAGTAATGGGGTGGCAACATTTTATTAGCAATATTGTATTTGCATTTTAATGCGAGAATGCTAAGTCCCAGAAAGTAGCAATGCTCGCATTAAAATAGAAGCACATGCTGCTTTGCAGATGGAATACTGAAAATCAGTGCGTAAATC
This sequence comes from Hemiscyllium ocellatum, assembly GCF_020745735.1. Lineage (NCBI taxonomy): Eukaryota > Metazoa > Chordata > Chondrichthyes > Orectolobiformes > Hemiscylliidae > Hemiscyllium > Hemiscyllium ocellatum. Next base: position 669,428 of record NW_026867542.1, read on the forward strand.
AATGTAATGCTCATAAAGTCGACGATTACGTCATGGAAAAGAAAATCCTGGTAAAAGTGCGGCATTTCTAGGATTGACGGGGTTAAATTATGCAAATTGCACGGAGAACGGACAAAAATAGACACAAAAAAATATCGAACAGAAGAGGAGAATTGACGTATTCAAGTGTAACATGTCCCATGACATAGGAGAAAGCAAATCTGTATCTTTAAGACATGCTTCTTCCAAATGGAAGCAATACTTCAGCTAATCAATCATTCATACAACGATGGATGCAAAACAATAGGCATATATTACCTGGAATCCTGATAGCTGCAAGGACTGGATAATAAATGGAAAACAATAGATTTTTCGGTGGTGCATGCATTTCTATCAGAGGTATGTCCTGAACATGTAGGCACTACACAGAAAATATGTTATTTATACATTACACCCGTGCTCAGGGGAGATAATTAATGTTTCTGCTGCTTCAATTCATCGCAATTATCGCACAAGAAAACAAAAATAATGCAGCTGCTGCTCCACTGGCATTAACGTTTAGATCGCATTTCAAGTGTTCCATGAAATATCACTTGGGAACACTATTAACTCAATTCTAATACTTCATGATAAAAGCTGATTTTTTTTTGTGTGTCAACTTTTGGTCAACTTACATATAATGGACTGAAGGACGTGTTCATATTCTGTCTGCCTAATTACGTACATGAACATTTGCTTTGTCAAAATGCAAAACATAATGGTCCAGATTATTGAAAATGGGATCGGTAAAGTCCCGTAGATATTTCTGACCAGCACAGTTGCACTTAGCCGAAGGGCATGTATTCAAAGCAGCAGATCGTTATTGTTACTGTTGCACACCATTATATTCGAACATATATAATAATGATGCAGCAGCGTAACTGCACCATTTTGTCACAGGCTTCGGTCCCGTGCGTACTCATTCAGCTTTCACTGTTCCAAGGTCAATGCCTGCCACACCAACACATTTAAAAAGGCGTTCAGTGTCATCTTGCAACCAACGACAATGTCTGAACATCTACTGGATGAAGGGCTTGATATTTAAGCATTTCAGCCAATTATTCAACCTATGCGCTGTTGATTTAACCTGTGAGGAAGCATCATATGATTCGGCACAGTAGTCAAAGCCGTAGATGGGTTCAGTAGTTAATTCTTCATTTCCATAAATGGAACATCGAGTCTTGCATGCGTTCACTCGCTCAACTTATTCCAATGTCCCCTAATTTTGTAAAGCCTTGAGTAGAGGACCAAGTGCAAAAATGCCGCCAAATTGGCAACCATAAAATAGGGACACAGAAACGTAGATTGCAGAGCCATGGTAGGCCATTTGACCTCATCGAGCTGGCTCCGCCTGCAAACATTCTCAGTATTGATCATTGAGCCCTAATTCTTCCATCTCACTATATCCCTTGATTTGTTCAATCACAAGAGCTATGTCTATTTCTATGTTCTAAACGCACAATGATTTGACTTCAAACACTTTCCTTTGTAGTAAATTTTGCAAACTCCCTTAGATCTTATTGGATGTAGCCGCAGCTGAATTTGTGGGTTGTCGAAATAATACGCCACCTTCTATTTTGCCATCAAAGTGGGCAATCTAACTTATATTCACATTATATTGCGTCAGCTGTGCATTTGTCCATTCACGTAGTCTATTCAAATTACAGTGCAGGATTTCTGCATCATCCTCCTCGCCATCCCTTCTACAACGATTTGTGTCACCTGGGAATTGTGATATTTTGCTCCTGGCTTCCGGTTCGAAATCATTAGTTTATATTGAGAATAATGAGGCCCTATGGACATCTCCGGTGATACTTTACATCCACCTGCCTCCCATTCAGAAATCACACCCAGTTCTGTGAGGGGCAGGTCATGTCTCACAAGCTTGATTGAGTTATTTGTGTATGTACAAAACACATTGATGATGGCAGAACAATGGATGCAGCATGGACGTACTGCATCGAGGTTCGAAAAGGTTCTCCATAATAGGCTCATTCAGAAAGCACGAAGGTAGAATACATAGGAAAATTTGGCTATTTAGATACTAAAGTCGATGATTCTTCAAAGACAGAGGGTTGTAGTAGATGTAAAGTATTCAGCCTAGAACTTGATTGACAATAGGTGGTCTGCAGGGATCTGTTCCGGGATCTCTTTTGCTTTTGATTTTAATAAATGACTTGAATGAGAAAGTTGAAGGGTGTGTTAGTAAATTTTCCAATGACACGACAATTGGTGGAGTTGTGAATATTGTGGAGGGTTGTTGAAGGTTGGAACAGAACATTTGTTGAGAAATGGCAGATGGAGTTCAATCTGGAAAATTGCAAGGCGTTTTATGTTAGAAGTGTTAAAGGCAGGATTCTTTGCAGTGTGAAGGAACAGAGAGATCTTGGGGTCCATGTCCATAGATCCCTCAAAGTTGCCACCCAGGTTGATGTGGTTTTTCAGAAAGTGAATGGTGTGTTAGCGTTCATTCACGGGAGACTGATTTTTAAGAATTGGGAGGCTATGCTTCCTCTCTGGATCACACTTGGGATATTAGGCTCAGTTCTGGTCGGCTCACGATAGGTAGGATGTGGAAGCTTTAGACAGGGTTTGGGGAGATTTACCAGTATACTGTCTGGGCTGGATGGTAAGTCCTATAGGAAATGTTGAGGGAGCTAGGGCTTTTCTCGTTGGAGCAAAGAACAATGAGTGACAACTTGATAGAAGTGTGCAAGATGATGACAGGTAAAGTAAAGTGGTTATCTAGAGATTTATTTCCCAGGGCAGAAATGGCAATCACGAGCGATAGGGGTGGAGGAGTGGTGGGCATAATTTTAAGGTGATAAAATGAATTATCAGCAGATGTCCGCTGTGGATCCTTGACACACAGAGTGTTTGGTGCCTGGAATGCACTGGCAGTAGTGGTAGTAAAGTCGCATATAATAGGGACATTTAAGCGACTCTTGGATATGCACATGGATGATAGTAATTGAAGAATATGTAGGCTCTTTTGATATTCGACAACTTCTGCAAAATCTTACCGTGGGTAACCTTGTCAAAGACTTTAATGAAATCCAAATACGCCAAATCAAGCACTTTACCCTCATCCATCTGTTTGGTCACCCTCTCAAATAACTCAATTAGGTTTGTGAGTCACGACCTACTCTTCAAAAAGTTACGATGACGAAAAATAATCAAATTATTCCTTCCTTGATGATTATAAACCCTAAGTCTTAAAAACCTTTGCAACACTTTACATACAACCGAAGTAAGTCTTACTGCTCTATAATTACCAGGGATGTCTCTAATCCCTTTCTTGAACATGGGGACAACTTTTACTAACCTTCTGTCTCTGGCACTATTCCTGTAGACAAGAACCACAAGACGATCAATGCGAAAGGCACCGCAATCTACGCTTCTCAGGTATATCCTAGGAAGGTGCGGAGTTTGGATGGCGCTGTCTAAGTATTTTTGCTGAATTTCTTCAGTGCACCTTGTGAATAGTCCACACTGCTGCTATTTTGCGCCAGTGGTGAAGGGATTCAATGTTTGGTGATGTGGTGCCCAGCCAAGCGTCCTGGATGGTGTCAAGCTTCCTGAGTGTTAGACCTGGGAGGCAGCACACCAACTGCGAGTCTCTCTCGTTCCCACAGAACCTCCGAACTGTCCCGCTGAATAAGGACTGCCCAACGACCAATGTTCTACTGCTCTCACCCCTTCCGTTCTGAGCAAGAGGGACAGACTCTGAGTCAGAGACTTCGACACCATGGTTTACCCAGGTATGACGTCCCTCTTTTCCCGACAGTATCCAAAATGGTATGCTTGTCATTGAGGCGAATGACCACATGGGATTCCTGTCGAGCCAGCTGGTTCCCTGACAGTATCCCATCTCCATTTTTCCTGCACCTGTGGTGTGAGCTCTATAACTCCTCTCAATTACCACGTCAACACCCCCGCCCCTCCCAACAGAGTGCTGAATGATCCGATGTTCATGCAGCTCTGGCTCCAGTTCCCCATCGCAGTTTCCAACGAGGTGAAGTTGAGTGGACTTCCCGCAGATGAAGTCAGTAGGGATACAAGTGGTGACGCTTACCACAATTTCCAGGAGGAGCATTCAACTGCCATAACATCCATTCCCTCTGTTCTGAATTCCCAAAGGGACACTGGAAATAAAAGCTCGGAACTTTACGAGCCCGGCGCTCAGAAATCTTTTATTTTGGTTGGAGGAGTTGGACGGGTGGAAGACACTACCTAAGTAGTTTTTCGGGTAAAACAAACACCCAGAAATATTACCTCGTTTACTTCGCCGTCTCCTGTCTGCTGCTGCTGAGCATGGGCTCCTCCCATACAAGAGGTAAGTTTTTAAAGTAGGGCTTTAGCTTCCCGGAAGCACACAGTCCTCGCGTCACCACTCCCGCTAATGAAAATGAAGATAATTGGTTGACTGTTAGAAGATGTATGAAGCAGTCACTGCAGGGACACCTGTGGCTGCTTTCAACCAGGTAATCCATTTTGGATACAGTTTGGGGGCAGGAACAAGGGGTGCGCTGATACGCACAGTTCGCCAGCACTGATTCTGTCCCTCTTGTTCAGAATGGAAAGGGGGAGGACCAGAACATTTGATAATGGGGACTCCATAGTTAGGGGGACAGAGAGGAGATTATTTGGTGATGAGAGAGTCTCACGATTGATGAGTTGCCTCTCCGCTGCCAGGATCCATGATGTCTCAGATATTGTTTTTGGGATCCTTAAGCGGGAGGAGTAGCAGCCCCATGTCATGGTCCAGATCCACACCAACAACAAAGGTAAGAAAAGAGTTGGGGATGTAAGGCAAAAATTCAGGTAGCTAGGGTGGAAACTCATAGGTAAAACAAAGAGAGATGATATCTCTGCTACGACTTGCTAATGGGGAGAGGAATAGGGAGAGAGCTGTTGCACGAGTGGCTACAGGGATGGTGCAATATGGAGGATTCAAATACCTGGATAATCGGGGCTAATTCTGGAGTAGGTGGTCCCTCTACAAACGAAATGGTCTACACCTGATTCAGAGGGGTACCACTATCCTGAGGGGTATATTTGCTAATACACGTCAGATTGGTTTAAATTAATTCAGCGGGGGATGGGAACCTGAATTCGGCTACAGTGTATAGAAGGTTGAGAGTAACGAGATCATGAATAATTTGACCGGGTCGCAGGAGTACAGCAGCAGGCAGGAAGTTGGTTTGATGTGTCACTGTTTCAATTACAGGAGCATCCGGAATAAAATGGGTGAACTTGCAGCATAGGCTAGAATCTGGGAATTCGATGTTGTGGCCATTTCCAAGACATGGATAGACCAGGGGCAGGAATGGTTGCTGCAGGTTCCGTGATTCAGGCTTTTCAGTTAGATAAGGTAAGATGGTAAAAGAGGGGGAAGTGGGCCATTGTTAGTGAAGAACAGCATTACAGTAGCAGAGAGGATGCTTGATGAGGACTCAGCTACTGAGGTACTATGGGATGAGGTTAGAAACAGGATAGAAGAGGTAATCGTGTTGTGAGGTTTCGACAGTGCTCCGAAAAGTTCCAGAATTTAGTGGAAAACATTACAAAGATGATTTTAGATGCGAACCAAAGTAACAAGGTAGTTGTTATGGGGGACTTTAACTTTCCAAACATTGACTGAAAACGCTATAGTCCTTGTATGTTAGATGTTTCATCTTTTTGCCGAAGTTACGTAGGACGGTTTACTGATGCAAACTGTCAGTAGGCCAATAAGAAGCGGAGCCAAACTGGATTTGCTACGAGGTAATGAAACACGGCTGGTGTTTGATTCAGAGGTAGCTGAGCACTTTGGTGAACGTGACCAAAATTCAGTTACGTCTACGCAGTTGCGCAGTGGAAAGGAAACGGTATATACCGCATGGCAAGAGTTATAGCTAGGAAAAGGCAATTCTGATGCGATTTGGCAATATTTACTATGTATAGGTTGGGGAAGGAAACTGCAGGGGATGGGCACATTTGAAATATAGAGCTTTTTCAAGGAACAACTGAAGTGTGTCCTTGATAAGTATGTACAAGTCAGGCAGGAGAATAAGTGATCGAACAAGGGAACTTATGTTTACAAAGACTTTGAATCTTTTGCCAAGCGAAAGAAGGAAGCTCATGTAAATATGAGACATGAACGCTCAGTTCGGGCGCTTGAGAGTTACAAGTTTAAAGGAAGATCTAAAGACATAGCTAACAAGAGCCAGGAGGGGACATGAGAAGTTTCTGGCAGGTGGGATCAAGGAAAACCCTAAACCTTTCTCCAGTAAATTTAGGAATGAAAGAATGAATCGGGGCTGTCAAGGACAGTAGTGGGAAGTTGTGCATGGAGTCAGAAAAGATAGGAGAGGTGCTGAATGATTTATTTTTCGTCAATATTCGCAACAGAAAAAAAGGACAACGTTGTCGAGCAGAAGACTGAGAAACAGGATATTAGAATTGATGGAATTGACCTTTTACGTTGGAGGTGTTAACAATTCTGGAAAGTGTGGATATAGATCATTCCCCTGGGTGGGATGGGATTTATCATCGGATTCTCTGAATTGCACTGTCTTTGAAATTGATCTTGATGTCGTTATTGTCTACAGGAATAGGGAGAGAAGGATTGAAAATATTGTCCTCTTGTTCAAGAAGGGGAGTAAAGACAAGCCTGGAAAGTATACATCAGCGACCCTTGCTTCTGTTGTGGGTGAGATTTTTGAAAGGGTTATAGTGATCGGAGTCATAATCATCAAGAAACAGTCAGCACAGTTTTTTGAAGGGAAGGTGCTACCTCTCAAACCTTATTGAGTCATTTAACAAGCAAAACAAAGAACAAAATAGAGGAAAGAAAATTACAGCACTGGAACAAGCCAGTCGGCCCCAAAGGCTGTGCCTATTTAGATCCTTAATCTAAACTCATCACCTGTTTTCGAAGGAGCTGTGGCCCTCTGCTCCTTGCCCAATCATGTATCTGTCGAGATACATCTTAAATAATGCTATCGTGGCTACCTTTACCATTCCCGCTGCCAATATATTCCAGGCACCCTGCACCTACTGTGTAAAGAACCTTTCAAGCAGATTTACCTGAAAGTAATCTCCTCTCACCTTGAAATCATGACCCCTAGTAATTGAGTCCCGTCATCTATGAAAAGGCTTCCGCCTATCTACACTGTCTATACCTCCCATGATTGTGTAGACATTAATCAGGTTCCCCTCTCAATCTCCGTTTTTCGAATGAAACTAATCCTAATCTACTCAACCTCTCGTCACAGCTGGAGTCCTCCATACCAGGCAGTCTCCTGGTGGACTTCGTCTGACCTTCTCCAAAGCATTTACATTCTTTTGGTAATATGGTGACCAGAACTGTATGCAATATTCCAAACGTGGCCGAACTAAAGACTTATAAAACTCTATTTGAACTGTGAACATATTTAGTCAGTATCTTGTCCAGTGAAGGAAAGCATGTCACATGCATTCTAGACCACACTATCGACCTGTGCTTCCACGTTCAGGGAACAATGAACCTGAACACCCAGATCTCTCTGTACATCAATTTTCCCCAAGCAAACATATAGTTTGCCCTTGAATTTTATCTTCCAAAATTCATCATCTCGCATTTGCCCGAATTGAACACAATCTGTCATTTCTCCAATCAACACTCCAATCTATCTATATTCTGATGAATTCACTGTTCTTCCCCTTTTATCGACTTCCCGACCAATCTTAGTTCCATCTGGAAATGTGCTAACCAGGCCATTTATACCTTCCTCCAGATAATTTATGTATATCACACATAACAATGGTCCCAGCACGGATCCCAATGGAACACTTCAGGTCACGATTGTCCATTTTGAGAAACTCTCGTCCATTATCAATTTTTAATCTCCTATTGCCCAAGAAGTTCTCTATCCATCTAGTTATCACATCCCGGACCCCATGTAAGTTTACCTTCACCATCATCCTACCATGGAGAACTGTATCAAATATCTTACTGAAGTTCATATCGATGACAGCTAAGGCTTTATCTCTCAATCAAAGTTGGCAATTCCTCAAAACATTCTATTAAGTTGGCAGGACATGAACTCCATGCATAAAATCATGTTGGCTCTCACTGATAAGCCTACTTTCTTCCAAAGCAGAACGGATCCCATCTGTTAGTATCTTCGACAGCAGCTTCCCTATGAATGACGTCAGGGTCAGCAGTCTCTAATTAACTGGATTATCCCTGTTCCCCTTCTTAAACAAGGGGACGATATTAGCAATTCTTGAGGACTCCAGCACCTCAACCATGTCTAAAGATACTGCAGAGATATGTGTAAATGTTCCAACTATTTCCTCTCAGGCATAAAGTTCACTAAGGAGGAAGAAACCGACAACAAACTCGCATTCCTGGACGTCACAGTCGAAGGAAAGAACAACAGAGAAGTACAAACCTGCTGTAGAGAAAACCGACAAACACTGACCAAATACTGAACTACGCCAGCAACCATCCACACACACACAAACGAAGTTGTATCAGAACACTATTACAACGAGGGAGCACACATTGCAGCACAGACGAACTTCGAAAAGAGAGGAGAAATACCTATACAACGTATTCAAGAAGAACGGATACTCAAAAAAAATAGTATGCAGATTCCTCAGGAGCAAACCACGAAAGCAGATCTAACACAGCCAGAAACCCTAACCACATTACCATACATAAAAGAAGTCTCAGAAATGACAGCCAGACTACTAAGCCCCCTCGGAATCCTAGTAGCACATAAACCCCCAACACACTCAAACAAACGCTAACAAACTTAAAAGACCCAATACAACCCATGAACAAAAGCAACGTCATCGATAAAATTCCATGCAAGGACAGCCACCAACTCTACGTAGGACAAACAGGAAGAAAGTGAGCCACCAGGATACACGAACAACAGCTAGCCACAAGAAGACACGACCTTCTCTCCCTCGTTTCCCTACACACGGATGATTAAAAAAAAAGTCATTTCGAATGGGACAACACATATATCCTGGGACAAGCTAAGCAAAGACATGCCAGAGAAGGTCTGGAGGCCAGGCACTCCAACTGCAACGCCATAAACAAACATATAGATCTAAATACCATATATTAATCCCTCAGAAAACGAACTGGAAATTACATCACCGCAAACCCCAGGAACCCCATCCAGTACAAACATATAAATAGAAAGCAGGAGACAACAGCTTCGCTTCACTTAGAGGTCGCCACTGATGATGTTAACGGGCCAGGTAACGAAACGTCTGGATATCAAACTTAAAGCTCAGCGAGCGAACCTATACCCTAAACCTCAACCTGAACTACAAACCTTCAAAAACCTTGCATTTCCTCTCTTGCTTCCCTCAGTATCCGGGATAGATCACTTCTGGGCCTGAGTACTTCCCATCTTAAGGTCTTCTAGAATACACAGCATTTCTTCCCTCTTTATGCCGACTCCACCTGGCATAATTAACATTTTTCCCTGACTTCAACATCCGTCATGATCCTATCTTTGGTGAATACTCTTGTGAAGTATTCATTAACAATCTCATCCATTTTCTCTGACTGCATGCACGACTTTCCTTTTTTTTGCCCTTCAGTGGGACAGCACTTTCTCTAGATACTCTCTCGCTTCTTAGATATGAATTAAAGGCTTTGGGATTTTGCTTAACCCCCCTTAATTCATGACCCCTTTAACTCTCTTAATTCCTAGTTTCGGAAGAAAAGGGTGAATGGTGATAAAGCAGTTGGTGTAGTGTATAACAATTTCAGTCAAGCGTTTGGTAAGGATCCCCAAGGTAGGCAACTGCAGAAGATTCGGAGGCATGGGATTGAGGGTGATCGGAAATTGACGAGCTGTCAGAAGACAGAGCGTGGTGTTTGATGGAAAATGTTCATCCTGGAGATTAGTTGCGTGTGGTGTAACAAAAGGATCTGTTTTGGGCCAACTGCTGTTTTTTTTTCATAAATGACTAAGATGAGGGCATAGCAGGATAGGTGAGTTAATTAGCTGATGACACCAAATTCGCAGTAGTTGTTAACAATGTGGAAGGATAGTTCAGAGTTCAGAGGGACAGTGATAAGTTGCCGAGCTGGGCAATCAAGAATAATGGAGAAAAGTGTAAGGTGATTCACTTTGGAAGGAGTAACTGGAATACAGTGTTTTGGGCTGAAGGTAAGATTCTTGATTATGTAGATGACCGGAGAGTACTCGGTGTCCATATGTATTGATCCTTGAATGGTGTCACGCAGTTTGATAAGGGTGTTAAGAAGACATGCGATGTTTTAGGTTCAATTAGTTGGGGAAATAGGTTTAAGAGCGGTGGTACGGACAAGCCAGGGAACTAGTGACCAGTCAGCCTGACGTCAGTGAGGACCAAGCTGTTGGAGGGAATCCTGACGGACGGGATGTACATGTATTTGGAAAAGCAACGACTAATTAGGGATAGTCAACATGGCTTTGTGCGTGGGAAATCATGTCTCACAAGTTTGATTGAGGTTTTTGAAGATGTAACAAAGAGGATTGAGGGGGCAGCGCGGTAGATGTGATATATATGGACTTGTGTAAGGACGTCGACAAGATTCTCTATGGGAGATTGATTCGAAATGTTAGACATCGCGGAATAAAGGGAGAACTAGCCATTTGGGTACAGAACTGGTTCAAGGGTAGAACACAGAGGGTGATAGTGGATGGTTGTTTTTTAGAGTGGAGGCCTTAAGTCAGAGGAGTGCCACAAGGATCGGTGCTAGGTCCTCTACCCTTTGTTTTTTACACAAATGATTTGGATATGAGCATAAGATGTACAGGTAATAAGTCTGCAGATGACACCAGGTGCAGTGGAAAGCGAAGAGGCTTACCTCAGATTACAACAGGATCTGGACCAGATGGGCCACTGGGCTGCGAAGTGGCAGATGGATTTTAATTCAGATAAATTCGAGGTGCTGCATTTAGGGAAAGAAAATCGTGACAAGACTTATACACTTAATGGTAAGGTTTTCGGGAGCGTTCCGAACAATGAGACCTCGGAGTGCAGGTTCATAGCTCCAATAGTTCAAATGCATGTTAAATGAATCCACCGTGCCTGCCTCTACTACCTGCTCTGGCTGGTTCGGCGTTCCAAGCACCTAACACCATCTCTGTAAATTACTTGCCGCCTGTAGCCCCCTTAAACTTTTCTCCTCTCACCTTTAAAGAGTGACCTCTGCTTATTGAGTCCTCCACTTTGGGAAAACATTGGGAAAGTCCCTAAGGCATCCTATATTTATGTGAGGAGTATGAAAATTCCCGGAGTGAGTATACGACCAAACACGGTCAGTGGAGGAAACTTGTGCCTGTAGTTGGAGGAGGTAGGGGAGGTACTTAATGAATATTTTTCTTCAATATTCATTACCCAGAGCTTGACGTTTTTAAGGACAGCGTTGAACAGGCTCATATGCTCGAACAAGTTGATAATATGAGTGAGGATGTGCTTATAAATTTAAAATAAGCAAAATAATAAAGGAAACTAGCAGTGTGGAGTTTCCTGGGCCAGTTGGGATAAACCCAAATATTACTACCGGAAGAAAGGGTCGAGGATATTGCGCCGTTGGCGATGATCTTTTTTACAAACCCAGGAGTTGTGCCAGATCAGTAGAAGCTGAAAAAAATCCTTAACTTTGTTAAAGAAATGGATAATCGATAATCTTGAGAATTATGTCTCCAGTGGGTGAAATGTTGGAGTGGATTCTGGGAGAAAAGATGTTGCGTCACTTGGAAACCCATAGTTTGATTTGACATAGTCAGTAGGCTTGGTGAGGGGTAAATCATGTCACATAAGCTTTATTGAATTCTGTGAGGATGTGACAAAACACACTGACGAACATGGAGTAGTGGATGTGGTGCAAATTGATTTTAGTAAAGCTGTTGGTATGTTCTCCCATGGTAGGCTCATTCAGAAGTTGAGGAGTCGTGAAATACAAGGAAGTATCGCTGTCTGGATACAGACTTGACTGACCCATAGAAGATAGAGTGTGGTTGTAATGGAAATCATTCAGACTGGAGCTCAGTGACCATACGTGTTCCATCGGGTTCTGACCCACATCGTCTGACCTTTGCGATGTTTATACAGGAATGACGATGGCATGAAGATCTGTGAAGTGGTGGATCGTGGGAGGGAATTTGTTGGGTCTAACGGGACATTTACGTGATACAGACCTGGGGTGAGAAGTGACAGATTGACTTTAAGCTGTAAAAGTGTGAAGTCTTTCATTTTGGAAGTTCGAATTTTAATGCAAAATACGGGATTGAAGGCAGGAAAATGACAGTGTGGGGGAACATAGAGATTTTGGTGTCCACGTTCATTGATCGTTCAAAGTTGCCACCCTTGTTGATGGCCTTGTTCAGAAGGCGCATTTTTTACTTCCTTTCATTGTCGGTATTGTGTTTAATAGCCTCGAGTTTATGCTCTAACTGTATAGCACATGAGGAAGACCACACTTGGAATATTGTGGTCAGTTCTGGTCTCCTCATTACAGGAAAAATGTGGAAGCTTCAGAGAGAGCGCAGAGATTTGCCAGGATGATGCCGAGACTGGATGGCATGTCTTATGAAGAACGTTTGAGTGGATTATGACTTTTCTCATTGGAGTACAGAAAGATGAGAGGTGATTTTGTAGAGGCGTACAGAATGGTGAGAAGCAGAGATAGAGTGAATAGGCAGAGATATACTCGAAGTGCAGAAATACTTATCGCAAGTGGTTTTAATTTTGAGGTGATTGAAAGAAGGTTCAGAGTAGATACCAAAGGTCGATTCTTTTCACAGAGTGTAGTCAGTGCGTGGAATGCACTGCCAACGTTGATGGTAGATTCAGATACATGAGGGACTTGTAATAGTCTGTTGGATAGGCAAAACTATGGCAAACCATGGAGGTCAGGGACAGCAGAAAAGTAAAGGAGAAATTATATCATTTGACAAAATGGAGCACGAAATCAGCAGAATGGGAAGCCAACAAAGATTAACATAGGACAATGAACAAAGAAATAGGATGGTGGAAAATTAAATACGTGTAAGCAAGACTATAATATGAAGGAAGATTGCTATCAATATTAAAGGAAAGAAAATGATTGGCAAAAGCTGGAATACGATGCTGGAAAACTGGTGGTGGGACACAAAAAAGGCTGAAGAAGTTAATGAGTAGTTTCTGTCAGTCTTCACGGTGAGATCGCAAGTAATATCCAAAGGAATCGAGAGACCTAGTCGTCAGAAATGAGTACGGCGCCCATTATAATGGAGCAGAGGCCAGAACAACTGAAAGGTCTGAAAGTTAATACATCAATTCAATCAGATGGACTGCACCCTCAAATTCTGGCAGAGATAACTGAGGACATAATGGACGATACAGTAGAAAAACGTTTGGTTTCACTGGGGTCAGGAAGGATCTGAGAGGCCTGAAAAATTGCGAATGTAATTCCCCCAACCACATCGAAGAATCGACTTTGGCAAAAGATGGGAAATTACAGGCCGATTAAACAACTGTAGTCATTGTTAACATTTTGCAGTTCATTGTGAAGGATGAGATTTCTGATTACTTGGAAGTGCTTAGTAAAATATGGCAATGTTAACAATGGTTTCATCAAAGAAAAGTCATGCTTATCAAAACTGTTAGAATTCTTTAAAATGGCAACGAGCAAGATATATCAAGGAGTGGCGATGAACATGAGCTATCTGGACTTATGGGAGTACATTTTATAAAGTGTTACACAGGAGGCTGCTGAGTAATATGGTGTTACTAACATGGACACAAGACTGGCTGTATCTCAGAAGTCAGAGAATGGAGATAAGACTGTACAAATCACGCAACACCAAGTTATAGTCTGACAGGCTGATTTAGAAGCGCTAGCTCTGCTTGTGCTGATCCTTCTTCGGATGGTTGTGGAGAATAAGATGGCAAGACATAGAATTTATAGCAAAAAATTAGTGTGATGTAACTGACATTATATTTTGAAAAAGACCTGGAATATTTGTTAAGTCTCTCATCTTTTAGAATGAACATGTCGGTTTCAGTTCCTTCATGGGTAAATCGCAAAACTTTTTTTTTAAAAGTTACCTTCCCAAGTGTACATGAACAACTGGTGTCATGTCGGCCCAGATAATGTTTAGAAGGTGTTAGCTCCCTGTGAGTCTGTCTCGAATCGAAAAATAACGGATTTACCGAAATTTACATGGATTCATGCAGTTATAAAACAAAATAAAATGTAATTCTGTAAAGCACAAATTCACTCCACAAACTTATATGTGCATATGTGCATGCAGCTGTTTGTGGGGTGAAGGCTGGGGCGGACTATGAGTGTCTGTGAGAGAGTGCGTGCTCGTGTGTAACTGTGAGTGTAAAGGTGTTTAAGACTGGGAGACGGCGTGTGTCAGAGTGTACGCGTGAGTATATGAGAGAGGGAACTGAATGTCTGTGTTTGTGTGTGTCTGTCTGTGTCTGTGTTTCTGTGCGTGCAGTGAAATGGGGGCATCTGTCATGTGACATGAACCCAAGGTCCCGGTTGAGGCCATCCCCATTGGTACCATATTTGGCTATCAGCTTCTGCTCAGCCACCTTTCTTGTTGCCAGTCCCGAAGTCCACCTTGGAGGATGGTCACCCGAAGTTCCGAGGTCGAATGTTCCAGACTGCTGAAGTGTTCTCTGAGTGGAAGGGAACACTCCTGTCTGGTGATTGCTCTGCGGTGTACATTCATAAGTAGTAGTAGCCTTTGTTTGGTCTCGTCAGGGTACCATAACTCAGAGTTTCCTTCCTGCAGCGTATGAGATAGACAACGTTGGATGAGTGACGTGAGAAACCTGCCACGTCCATGGGAAGAGGTCCCCACAGGCGTAATGGTGGTACCTGTGTGGGCATTCTGATATGTCTTGCAGCATATGTGGGCAGCACGCTGGTGGTTAGCACTGCTGCCTCAGAGCACCAGAGACCCAGTTTCAATTCCCGCCTCAGGCGACTGACTGTGTGAAGTTTGCACATTCTCCCCGTGTCTGCGCGGGCCTCCTCCTGGTGCTCCGGTTTCCTCCCACATTCCAAAAATGTGCAGATCAGGTGAATTGGCCATAGTGTGAGGTGAAGGGGTAAGTGTAGGGGTATGGGTGGGTTGCGTTTCGGCGGGTCGATGTGGAATTGTTGGGCAAAGGGCCTGTTTCCACAGTGTAAGTAACCTAATCTAATCCAATCTAATCTAATCATCTACCGTGACAGAGTTCTATGGTATTGTCCTGAAAGCTGAGCGGTTTGATAAGATCAAAGACCTGTTTGAAGTTTGGTGGCTGTGCAAATGCGAGAAGTAGAGGTATGGGGTCGGTCTTGGTGAGGTGCTCATCCTTATTGTGAATGTGTTGCAGGCTGCAAAGAACCTGGCGTAGTTTTCAGCTCCTGGGTGTTACTGGACCCTGATAGTTGCAGCTTGTGTTTGTCTCCTGAGGACGTCATTACGGTTCCTCTATGTAGGACGTCGTACCTGGTGGTCGATGAGTTGAGCATCGTACCCGTTCTTATGAAAGCATTCCCTGTGTATTGACGAGTGCCCATGCTATACATACACAAAGACAGACGACTACAGACACAGACAGACACACACGAACACAGCCCCTTTATAATACACGCACACATGCACTCCCTGACATGAAATCTCACAGACGTATACCACTTTACAATCACAATTACAGACACACACACCCTCTCGCAAACACTCATAACCCTCCAGCACCCCCTCCGTGCACACAGCCAAATGCACACATACATACATATATTCGTGGGTTGACTTTGTACTTTCAGAATTACATTTTATTTTGCTTATAAACTGCATGAATCCCTGTAAGATTCTGTAAATTTTTTTAGGTTAGAATTAATATGACTATTGTTGCAGTGATAAGCTCACAGTAAGCTAAAACCTTCAGTACATTATCTGGGCTGATCTGACATCATTTGTTGCCGTTCAATTGAGAATGTAACATTAAAAAAAACGTTTTGCGGGTTTACATGTGAAAGAACTGAAATAAAAATGATAATTCTGAAAGATGAGCGAATTAATAAAAAAAGTCCAAGTTTATTTTAATATATAATGTCAGTTACATCACGCTGTAAACGTTTACTATACTTTCTGTGTCTTACAATCTTATTCTCAACAATTACTTGACAAAGGAGCAGCGGTCCGAAAGCTAGTGCTTCAAAATAAACCTGTTGGACAATAACCTGGTGTTGTGTGATTTTTAACTTTGTACACCCCAGTCGAACACTGGCATCTCCATATCATGACAAAAAATGGTCCTTCTCAGTATGGAGGTCAGTGACTGATGGTATTCCACAAGGAATCGTGTTGGGACCATAACTTTTCCCTTTAATTATTGATGATCTGGATGAATGAATTGAGGGTAGTCAGCTAAAGTGCAGATGGTACAAGTTAAGTGGAGGGACCTGTAGTACTGTGAAGTCCGGAAGGCCACCGAAATATTTGCACAGATTTTGAGAATGGGCTAAGAATTGGCAACTGAAACACAAAGTGGGAAAGTGTGAAGTCATGCACTTTCCTAGAAGGAATAGAAGAATGGACTATTTTCAAAACTGGTAGAAAGTTCAGAAATCAGGCGTAAAACAGTCTTGTACATCCTCATCCAGGATTCTCTAAAGGTAAAATTGCAGGTTGTATGTGTAATTAGGAAGTCAAATACAATGTTGTAAATCATCTTGAAAGGACTAGAAGAGAAATGTCGGCATGCACTTCGGATGATTTTTAAGGCTCTGGTCAAACCACACTGAGAGTATTGTGAGTAATTTAGAGCTCATGGATCAGAAACGGGCCCAGAGGATGACACGAGAATAATGCCAGAAATGAAAGATATAACATGTGAGGAAAGATTAATGACAATGGAATTGTATTCTGTGGATTATAGAATAATGAGGAGTGATCAGACTGAAACGAACAGATCAAGGAACGGCCTGGACAGAATGCAGGTTATGTTAATGCTTCCATTGACAATGAGCTGAGGGCACAACCTGAGAGTAAAGGTAAGACACTTTAGAACGGAGGTAAGAGGAATGTTCTTCAATCGCTGTGTGGAAAATCGGTGCAATTTATTGGCATAGAAGACTCTGGAGGGCACGTATTTAAGATAGTTTCAGATGAGATCTTGATTGACAGAGGGGTCAAAGTTTACGTGGAGAAACCTGGAAAGTGCTGTCTGATACTCAAACGGACATGATCGAATGGCAGACCAGAGTTGATGGGCCAAAAAAACATTATGATTGCTCATGTGGACTTATGGGCTTCGCATTGCTGTTTACCATTCACCAACATAACACCGATTGGACTCTTATTCGAACTTATTGTCCTCTCAGCTCCCGATCGCTGTCTCTCTCTGGGTAATAGAATACCTTGTAACTTCAAACATTTCTTGGAACCAAGCCTTCAGATTTGCCTTCCATCACCTCAGTGCTCGGCCAGACCAGCCAATAATTTCCAGCTAACTCTGGGAGCTAACTGCACATAAATTAGCTGTATTGTCTTTCCCATTAAAGCACTGACATCACACATGATTCACGACATGTTTGTTCATCACTTTGAATTCTGGAGAGTACTATCGATTTTTCAATTTATTCTTTTCACCTTTTTGAATCTGTCGCTTTTTCTGCAGCTAACTCTACTTTCTCCTCTGTTTGTCTCTATCTGTGCATCTTGAACTCGCTGCTCGACCTGGTCGCTTTCTCTCTCTCTCCGTCTCTCTATCTCTGTCTCTCTCTGTCTCTCTGTATCTGTCTCTGTCTCTCTCTCTCTCTCTCTCTCTCTCTATCTATCTATCTCACATTTTCCACTCCCACAGTAATTCAACAAAGTTTTAATTTCTATTTGTCCAATGAAATAGCATAAATCTGAAAATGTTTGTATCAAAACTGCTCAGAGTTTTCAAGATATGGCCTCATCAATAAACTGTAAGTTTGCAGTAAGACTTTCCAATTCTTATACTTCAGGGAAAAAGCAACGAGCTGGTCGGAATAACGGTAAACTAAGAATCCAGAGACGAAGATAATGTTTTGGGCATACGGTGGAATTTCAATCCAGTAAGAAACAAACCTGGAATTCAGAATCCCATAATGACTATGAATTCATCGTCGATTGTTGAAAACAAACCATCTGATTCACTAACTTCTAGGAAATCTACCGTCCTCACCTGGTGTGACATAAATGTAACTCCACACAATGCAATTTGAATAACTGTCAATTGACCTCTGAAATGGCCTTGCAAGCCATTCAGGTGCATCAATTGCTACAAATTCCAAAACAGTTGAAATTTAATGGGTCATTTTTCATCGACAAATGCACAGGTAAAAACAAAAACAGAAGCTGCCCTGTGGACCCTGAAGAGTTCTCCGAGGAGTAGTGCCAAACTTGGGACAACTGCCTCACAGATTCTTTTCAGCAACAGTCTGACATAGTTATATGCAGGAAACATCTCCGATAACACCATCACCATCCCTGAATATGTCCTGTCTCACTGGTAGCACAGACCCAACAAGATTCTGCACTTTGTTAAACAGTCGAGCGGGAAATGCCTTGTGAGTCGTCAACTTTGGCACTGAAACGCATAAAAGCTCATGGTTTCAAGTTGAGCAAGGCAAAGCAACCGTCTGCTAATTACTATGTATTGTTGTCCCTCAGCTGATCAATCGCAATCATTCATGAAGAACAACACTTGGTCAAAGCACTGCGGCTGGCAAAGGAAAGAAACATACTTTTGCTGAGGGATTTCAATATCTCTCACCAGCAGCGGCTCGTCAGGGTTGAAATGGACATAACTGTTTAATTATTTGACTGGGTCTATGGCAAATGATGAGGAAAAAAGACAGGTAAATGCTGATTTGTCCTCACACTCACCAACTTGGCAGCTGCAGCTGCAAGTGTCCTTGTTAGTATCGGATAGAGTGACTACCGCACCTTTTTGTGGAGATGAAATCCGAACTTAATGTAAGTAATAGCCGCATGAGTGTTGTGTGACACTATCATCGTGATAAAGTCACGATATTCGAGCAAATCCAGCAACTCATGCCTTAGTACTCATGAGGAGCTTTAGGTTATCAACAAAACATAACTGTACGTCAGCACAATCTGGAATCTCATGGGAGAGCATATCCCACACTCAGTCAATGCCATCAAACCAGGAGATCAACCCTGTGTCAATGGAATGCACATGAGTACTGACGGATTGCATTCCAGAACGTTCAACTCTCCGAGTCTAGCCATTCCAATACAACGAGAATGCTAGCTTCGAGCAAACAATGTGCCTAATTACCCCAGTAACTTTCTTTTCTCATAGAAATCAGGGAAAATCCAATGTGGCCAACTACCATCGCATTATTCTATTTTTGATCATCAGTAACGTGATGGAAGGTGTCATTAATATTCCAACAGTCAGTACCTGCTCAACAACAAACTGCTTGTTGACGCCGAGTTTGGATTCCACCAGGATCGCTTAGCTGTTGACATCATTACAGCCTCGTTCAAAGTCGGGCAAGACAACTGATTTCCAGAGGGAAGGTGAGAGTGACAACCTTTGATGTCAAGGATGCATTCGATTTAGTCTCTCATCAAGAAAAATTGGCAAAAATGGAAACAAATGGAATCCAGGGAAACATCTCTGATGGATAGAGTTGTTTGTGAGACTGAGGAAACTGTTAGTGATTGCTGCAGGTCAGTCATCTCAGCTCCAAACACATATGCAGTAATTTCACAAGATAGTACGCTGTGCCCATCCATCTTCTGGTGCGTAATCAATATCCTTGCCTGCAGCACAATGTCACATTGGGAATATTCACCAATGAATGCACAATGTTGAGCACCATTCAGATCCTGAAGGAGTCCAAATACAACAAGGTCGAGAAAATAATTGGGTTAAGAGTGAGATGTCATAAGTAGCATTTGCACTACACAAATGCCAGTTTCCAAAAATCACCAATCAGAGACAACCAAAACAATGCCAATTTGTGCTCAAAGGTGTTACCATCACTGAATCACTGACTGTCAACATCCTGAAGTTAGCACTGACCAGAACCAGAAGTTGGCTGACCGCTTAAACAAAACGTCTGTAAGAACAAGCCATTAGTGATGAATAAAAGCCAGAAGCAGCGAATGCAATCCAAAAGCGGCAAGTAGCTTACTCCGTGATTCCCTAAAGCCTGTCACAACCTACAAGTCGCAAGGCAGGAATGTGATGGATTACGCCCGATGTGCCTGGATAGATGCAGACCCCAAATCATGCAAAATGCTTGACAATATCAGGACAAGGCAGGACGCTTAATTGACACTATATCCGCAAGCATCCATTCCCTTCACCAACGAATCTCATCAGCAGCAGTGTGTACTTTCAACAAAGACTCTGCAGAAATTCACCAAATATCCTCAGATCAAAGCATCCAAACACATGGACGAGAGGAACAAGGGAGGAAGATATACGAGAACACTATCATTTCCAAATTTCTACCGGAGCCACTCAACATTCTGAATTGGTAGAGTTGTACCGTTCCTTCATTTGGACCCTAGCTATTTAGAATCTATATTAACGATTTCAATACAGAAATAGAAGGGTCTATAGGCAAATTAGTGGACAACACAAAAATGGAGGGGATGATAAATGGCAAGGAGGAAATAAAAACCTTACAAATGAATATAGGTAGATGAGGAGAGTGGCTCAAAATGTTGTCGATGAAGTCTAACGTGAATAAGTGCGGGGTCATGAATTTGGGTCGAAAATTGTTAAGGCGAGTTATTATTGTTGGATCATAACGGTTTAATATCTTCCCTATGGCATGGTGGTTCAACGCATAGCAGACTGCAGCGGTTAAAGAGGAACGCTCAACACCACCTTCTCAAGCTTAATTAATGACGTGCAATAAATTCTGTCCATCCCACGATGTAGCATCCTGCCAATGAATAATGTAAAAAGAAAAGTCGAAATAACACCTTGCGTTCTTTTGACCTGCTGCTTTCTGTGCTTTGTGCACATGTAAAACAGTGTCCTGATGTTGCAGCTTTTCAATTTAAATAACATTCTGTTCTTTCATTCTCCCTTCCAAAATGAACAACTTCACATTATCCCATATTATGCACCATTATCCCTTTGCTTGCCCACTCATCTAAATTATCAGTATCCTTCTATACTCTACTTCTGTCCCTTGCATAAACTGCCTTTAAACCGGTTTGGTATTCTGCAATTCAGGCGACAGAACGTTAACGTTCTTGCCCCAAGTAATTAATATGATGCAGATCCCATCTTCTGAAGCTAATCCTTCGTCTGTTGTGAGTTACCTTTTGGTTAAACCACTATCAGCTGTCTGCCAATAGTTAAACATTTCTTATGAGCCGCTGGCGATTTCATCAGTGTTTGGCTCTGAAACGGAGCCAGTCGCCATCCTGCCGGGCATTCTTTCACAAGCTGCTTGGAAACTGTGTGGTCATTGTAAACCAATAGCTTTCTCACTGTCTGAGTTGCAGCAAGCTTTTGAAGTTTATCGGCTTGGTAGAGGTTTAAAGTTCAGAACAGCTTTTGTGAGACTACCACTTCAATACTGTGTACAGTGTTGGTCCCTTTACCTCAGTAGTTTATTTTCAGCAGAGCTGGAATGCCCATTGAGACGGTCCTGTCAATGAAATGGTGGTTAACGTGATCATCCTCACCTGTACTTTTTTGCCGTTTTTCCATACCCTTTGATACCTTTCCTCATTAAAACTCTCTGAATAATAGCGTCAAGTGAACTTAAGATCCACAGACCCTGGTTGGAAACGATTCTGAGGATTTACTGCCAACTGAGAGAAGAAAACACATTTCATCTCTGCCTGAAATGGGCAATCCCTTGTTATGAGATGTTATCCTGTGGTCAGAGAGTTTCTGACAAGAGGAAACAGCCTATGGTCATCTGCATTGTCAATTCCGCTGGGAATCTGGGATATTTCAATATAGTTCTCTTCGTTCTATAAAACGTCAATGAGTACACGACAACCAACTAAACTTTTCCTCTTTACTTGTGTTTAGAAAACCTTTTCATGCACATGGTGGGCAAGTAGGATCAGAGTGCATTGGTGAAGTCAAGAGTGTGCTCCAATCCGCAGCTACTGTCTATCTGTACAGGAACCAGTTCTCCAAGTGGAACTTGTCTTTCAGACCTTCTGCGTAGCTTTTCCGGCTCTGCAAGAGACACCAACTGTCGTTCAATTCAATAAAGATATGAATCAATCACGATGCCGCTGAGAACACTTCTCGTGGAACTGCATAAGGCATTGCTCAGGTTCGAGGCAGAGTGGAGGGCGCAGTTCAGGAATCCACGTTTGAGGAGGGGTGTGATAAAACTGCAGCGTAGCGTGAAGGTGTGGCCCAGGTTGTGGTTGATAGAGTAGATTAGCTGTCGTTTTGCCTAAATTTAAAAGTTTCTGGTGTGAACAGAGCTTTAAAGGACTCAATAAGTTTTCACAGAAGAAAGCATCTTGAGAAGTGACATGATTGTGGTCCGTAAAAGATGAAAACAATTGGCAGGTCGCTGAAACAACTGTTCCGCCTTATAGTGGGATTAAAGACAGGGAATATAGATCTACAGTGAAGGGTAACCGATTTAGAGGGGACTAGGAATTTGATTTCTTGCTCAATAGGTGGTGAGATTCTGTTACCATAAGGATAGTGAATATAAGGCCCATAACATCAAAACAGTATTGAGAAGAGAGTACAGAGATGCATCTTGGATCCAAGTGCCGTGGAAAAAAAGCCTAGCACCAGAGGTTACGAAAGAGGTTTTCACCCTAGACGGCATTCAGTGCAAGTTTACAATGACAATACTTGAATTTTGTGTGTTTACACAGTGAGGAGAGACGAGAGCAGTTGGGCCTTTTTACTCCCGAATTTAGAAGGTTAACGCTAAGTGTTGGGCTCAGCCAGTGACGCCCACGTGGTAGTCTAAGAGTCAAGGCCAGGCCACTCAGGAGAGATGATAGAAAGCAATTCGACAGACAAAGGGTATTCGAGATATGATTGAGTGGCTGACAGGGGTCGACTGGTTGAATAGCCATCTCCTGTTCCTAAGAAGAACTGATTTTGGATCTCTGTCAGTTAAATCAATATGGAGGTCAGTGTCTCTTAGATTCCAGCTGTCGTCAGTCTCAGTTAGTAAGCTACATCTTAATAGAACTTGAAGTGCAGCCAGTCGCTATTGTGTCAATAATTAATTATACCACAGTAATCTATGAGCTTATAAGAAGTGGAACTTTGTTCGAATCTAAACATTCTCCCTCTCAGAATCACAACCGAGATGTGGATGACACTGGTGTTGCTGCTTGGAGCTCTGGTGTTAATGGAAGCTAATACTATTGGTACGTACATTTGTTGACGTTGGATGTAGAGGTTGTGCATCTCCCGTCGGCAAACAGAGGAACCAGGGGTTGGAACAATCGCCACTGGGGTGTTTAAGGTTTTGTTTCTGTTCGGTTGAATCATGTGTGTTCCTTCCACCTGCCCATACAGTTTCCATCATTCTGGAAAAGAAACATTATTCCACTCAGAAAATTACTGATTGGAATTCCCAGGCAATTTTAACATTATGTCCATGCATTCTTTCTCATTGCAAACGTATTGTCCAAGGAGCTGTTCCCTGCCATGTCAGGCGTCCCATCGACGTACTGCACTTCAGTAACAGCGAGTTCTTGTGGTACACACACAGTGTCCCTATCTCTGAGCTGGGAAGATATTTATTCAGGGCCTACTAGATCCACGGGTGAACAATATCTTCGCTGAAGAGGCTGATTCGAATGCAGCTTCGCCAAAATTTGTGACCTATTCATGGCAAAATTCAAGGTGAATTGAATGCACTGCACTGCAGGAACGAGAAATGACCTCATTGAAACATTTAATACTTTTTAGTGGATTTGACAGCGTTGCTGAACAGCTGTCAGTACGCCTTCTTGGAAAGTTTCAGAACAGAGGGCATCATTATTTAATGAGGTGCCACCAATTAAACAACGAAATGTGAAGAAATTTATTCCCTTAGAGGGGAGCGAACTAGGGACATTTACTGAAGGGTGGGGCTTTGTGTGTAATGGAGCATTCGATCATAGAATCAGAGCCTCGGAGAGCCCCTCCACTCCATCTTGTCTAAACCATGAAACAGCAGTTTGAAATCTACAACAGCCCCATTAATCAAGGTCTGGCATATAGCCCGAATGTTAAAATTCTGCAAGTGTTCATCCACGTCTTGGAACATAAAACATAGAGCAGGTCAGCACAGCACAGTACAGTCACTTCGGCCCTCGAATATGCTCCGACATTTTATTCTACTTTAATATCAGTCTAAACTGCATATTTCATAGTAGTATCACACATGTGTGCATCCAAGAGTCGCTAGAGTGTCCCTAAATTATTGTCGTTCTCTTGCAACAGAAGGCAGTAATTCAACGCACCCATCACTCTCTTTCTGAAAAGTGTTTGAGATTTCCTGCAGCAAATATCCTTCCAGACAATACATTGTAGGATTCTGGATTAGTGGTGCTGGAAGAGCACAGCAAACCAGGCAGCATCCAAAGTGCAGCGAAATCGACATTTCGGGCAAAAGCCCTTCATCAGGAATAAAGGCAGTGAGACTGAGACGTGGAGAGATAAGCTAGAGGAGGGTGGGGGTGGGGAAAATGTAGCATAGAGGGCATCAATGTGGACTTCACCAGTTTCCTCATTTCCCCTCCCCCCACCTCATTCTAGTTCCAAACTTCCAGCTCAGCACTGTCCCCATGACATGTCCGCACTTGTCCTACCTGCCTGTCTCCTTTTCAACCTATCCATTCCACCCTCTCCTCCCTGACCTATCACCTTCATCCCCTCCCCCACTCACCCATTGTAAACTATGCTACTTTCTCTCCACCTCCACCCTCCTCTAGCTTATCTCTCCACGCTTCAGGCTCACTGCCCTAATTCCTGATGAATGGATTTTGCCCGAAACGTCGATTTCGCTGCTCCTTGGATGCTGCCTGAACTGCTGTTCTCTTTCAGCACTACTAATCCAGAATCTGGTTTTCAGCGTCTGCAGTCATTGTTTTTACCTAATACATTGCAGGAACCCACTTCCTTCTGAGTGAAACCGTTTACCCTCAAATCTGTTCTAAACATCATGACGTTTACATGAAAATCGTGCCCTCTCTTGCATTAGCTCTTTACTTCGCCACTGCTTTCTGTTCAACCTGTCCATGCCATTCCTTACCTTAAATACATCATACATACACCATCTCAACCCTCCATTCTCAACAGAAAACGTCTCGAGCTGATCAACATCTCTTCAACAGGTAAATGTGTCATTGCAGGCTGTGTCTTGGTGAATATCCTCTGCATCCTCTGCAGTCCAATCACAACTTTTCGGTGGAGAGCAGGATTCTGTCCAGTACTCCACCCGGCGTCTCACCAAAGTCCTGTCGAGCCGCAAAATAACCTCCTTGCTCTTAAAAAAAATGACACTATTGAGAAAGCCAAGTTGCTCTTTTGCATTATTCGCTCTCATATTATTCACTCCTACCGCATTCAGGGATCTGTGGACAGGCAGATTAATATGCCTGTGCCTCTCTCAGCTTCCTAATGACCTGCCTTTCGCTGGGTGCTCCATTGTCTTTCTCCTGCTTTCAGCGTGTGTCACCTTACACTTCAGGGTTAAATTTGACCTGTCACTGATCTGCTCATCGTAAAAAAAAAATTATATCCGCCTATATTCGGAAGTATGTTGTGTCTGACTGGTAAAATCAACACACCTTTTATCTTTTTTAATTCATTATTCTAGTTCCAATCTATTTATGTGATGGGGGCGGAAGGTTCTGCAGTAGACTACAATGTGAGAAACGAAAGGCAAAGTTGGTAGAAGGGAAATGCCCGTCTATGCGATGGTGTTGTTTACCTCTCTGACATCAAAGATGAAATGCCAACGCTGGAAGACATCTGAGTTTCCGAATGGAGAGATCTGTCATCTCAACATTTCAGACTCCATTTGATTGTGCTAATCCATTAAGACTGACACTCTGTTTTCTCGGCCATGTGAATAAAACTGTGTGAACATGAGAAACATTGATTGTCCATGTCTCATTTCACATTCAGACCCATGTCTTAAAAAAGCGACAGAGAGGAGGTTCAGAAAACAAACAACATACATTGATTGCATTTTGCTTGGATAAGACTCGCTGCTTTGTGGGCCTTTGGTTATGCCCAAAGTGGAGGGCAGTGCAAAGTACTGGTGTGGATGTTCTGGAAAGGGAATAAAGAGATTGAACAGAGTGTCATCTGGATGGCAGAATATCATCAATGATGAGAGATTGCATAATGCTAGATTGTTTTTGCTGGGGGTTTGGAGGCTCAGGGAGGTCCTGAGCAGTGTATATACAATTATGAGAGGCATGTATAAGTTATCTCGTCAGCGCCTTTTCTCCAGGTTGGAAATATCAAATGCTAGTGTGCTTAGGTCAAAGCTAAGAGGGGAATGGTCTAAAAGAAATTAGCGAGCGAACCATTTTCGCAGTCGGTGTTGAGCGTCTCGATGACACTGCCAAGGGAGATGGTGGAAATGGTTACTCACAGCAAAGTTGAAAAACATTTGTACATAGACGACAAAGCATACAGGGAGTCAGACCATGAGCAGAGTATATACAGTTATGAGAGGCATGTATAAGTTATCTCGTCAGCGCCTTTCCTCCAGTTTTGAAATATGAAATACCAGCGTGCTTAGGTCCAACGTGAAAGGGGAAAGGTCTCAAGGAAAATAGCGAGGAAAGCATTTTCGCAGTCGATGTTTGGCGTCTGGATTACACTGCCACAGGAGATGGTGGAAATGGTTACTAACAGCAACGGTAATTTACAGTTATACACAGTCAGAGAACACAGGGAGACAGGCCATGTGTAAACAGATTGGCAGAGTGTAGCATGACATTGTGTTTCTGAGAGACGTGTTGGGCAGAAGTGGCTCTTCTTATTCTCGTCCTGTTCCATTGTTTTATTGAAGAATGTTGTTTTTTAATGCAGAGAGGTTGGATATGCTCTGCTTGTTTTCTTTGGAGCACTGGAGGTAGGGGAGAGACTCGGGAGGTGAAAAGACTATGAGGGTCACGGGGTCAAGAATGTGTTGCTTGTAAAGCATAGCAGGTCAGACAGCATCCGAGGAGTAGAAGAATCGACCTTCATCACACTCTCAACTCTTACCTCCAGAATCTGCAGTTCTCATTTTCTCTTTATGAGGGAACCTGACAGAGTTAACATAAAAAAAAACCTGCTCCCGCCAGATGAAAGGATATTACCGTGGCACTGCATTTCGGAATGGATGGGGAGAAGGTTTAAAGAGGAGGTGAGGTGAAATATTTTCCAACAGAGGGTTTTGGGCATCTACAATGCATTGCCTGGTTGGTAGCCGAGGCGGTTAACCTGATAAACTTTTAAAAGCCTTTGGATTTAACCCTTGAAATATACTAATATTCAAAGCTATGTGCTAATGTTTGTGGTAATGGGAATCCAGTGTAGAATTCAAGTATCATTTCATGCAGTAGACTTTCAAAAAATCTTGTATTTTATGATTCTGTTCTCGAACACACTCAAACTGCAGCCTGCAGCCAGTCACTAGTTCGTTCTGCACAGATCGGTCGTACAAATTAGCACGAGTTTCAAGCGCCAATGAACTTCATTTTATTGAATTCTTGCCTGACAATATGCGAAGGAACATTGAGTATCTGTTTTTCTGTCCTCACATGAGTGTGTCTGTGAATGTTTCTATTCATGTTATTGTGTGTGTTTACATATGAGTCTGCACATTTCTGTTTATCTGTGTCTCTGTTTCTGTTTGGGGTCAGGTCTCTGTCTCCGTTTTTCTTGCAATGTTGCTGTGTGATTAGCTTTGCCTGCACTGGGACAAACTTGGAACAAATTAGTTTAAACAATCGGTGTGTGTGTGTGTGTGTGTGTGTGTGTGTGTGTGTGTGTGTGTGTGTGTGTGTGTGTGTGTGTGTGTGTGTGTGTGTGTGTGTGTGTCTGTGTGTGTGTGTGTGTCTTCGTCCTCTCTCTGTTCCTCTTCTATTCTATTCCAATTTTGCAAGTTGAACAACTTAAAGGAATTTTCTCCAAAATACAGTTAACTGTCTGTCCAGTGACACCCACTGCTTACCTCCCTTCGTCAATGCATAAACAGAGATTTTTATTTTGGCGAAGCATAAATTGATTTGAATTGCACAGCTTGCAAAGTTAGAAAATAATAGAATGGAATGGAAGAGAACAGCCATTTATGTCACAATAAATAGAATGGAATGGAAGAGAACAGCCATTTATGTCACAATGCATACAATGGAAATTGTATTTTCCGCTAATTACAGAACCAACTAGAAAATAGCCCAACACCACAGCCTCTTTCTTGACGAGATTAAGACAATAGAGAAATGAAATAGCCAGCATTTCAGAAAATAGTTCAGTACTGGAGAAAACGGTGGCACTTAGCTTCCAGTCAAAACTGGATCCTGGCTCCACACTGCACCACTGAAATCCCAGACTAGGAAGACGCTGAAGGAGCTGTGAAGGTCGTCCCGAACACTGGAAGACCGCTGTAGGAGGCTGTTGGGTCAGTTCGGGAGGTCGCTAAGCCACTCCAGAAGATCGCCACACGTGGGGGACACTTTGCCTCAGGCTGATGCTGGAGGCCGCAAGATTGCTACGCCACGCAGGAAGAGAAACCACTGCGCTCGCCTGTGATTCATCACTAGAGGGGTTGTCAGAGATATGTGATCGCCTTCAGCAGCGATGAATCGTTAGATGCCACAAGCTGAGGACAGTTGCTCAGTCAGGGCCAAGTAACATCACTCCTCAACAGAGCTCGCCAGAGGCTGGAGTCGTTTGAGGAGTTTAGGAATTAACTGGTAAAAATAAGTTGAAGAAGATGGAAAAGGAAAAGAATTTAAAAAAAACACGAGGTGAATGAGAAAGAGAAGAGGTACCGGCAAATAAGAACAGCAAATGAAGCAGTTGAGTGCCAGTTGATAGTTCCTGCCCTGTCGCCATCTTGCAACATGCAACCATTCCATGGTTCATGGAATATCTTTGGAATCTCAGAACAATTTTCTCCAATCTCCTGTGATGTTGTCTTTGTGACATGGGCAGATTGAAATGAGCATTAAAATAAAAGGAGATAAATCGTGTGATTAATTGTTGTCTGATGGAACGTTGTCTTAATATCGACAATATTGATGATTTATTCAATGTGGCTTTGGATATTCTTTTCCGGCTACATCTCTAATGGATACCTGAATTTAATAAGAAAAAAAAATTCATGATCGAGTTGTTTAATTCCTGCACACTTTCTTGCATTAATGCCATAACCCAGACTAAGCTCAGACATCAGTGGAAAACGTGCTGAACTATCCTTTTCATCAAATAGTTAAATTCATTGAACAGTGGTAAAAAATATATTTACTATGATCGAAACTCGAAGTGCCTCATGTGTTTCATTTCATTTTAAAAAAAACCAAGAGTGCTGTGGACAGAGGGAAAGGCTGAGAACTCTGTTGAATGATCTCTCTTCATATTGTTCATTGAGATGAACTCTTCTGCCGTTCCTTGATCTTCCACGAACCCAAACGCCCTCACATTACAATGACTGACAAGTGGAAAAAAGCTGATGATCGTGAAGCTTAAACTGTTCCTACTGCAGAGGAATGGACAACGCCTTAACCTCCAAGAAACAGACATGTTCTGCCCAAACCTTAACACCTACAAACTTTTCACACTGGAAACAAACTCTCATGTGTTGGTTGGAATTATGCCTACTTTTATCAATAACTACTCATTAGTCCACAGACCAGCCACAGGAAATTCTGCTGGTCGACTTTCCATTTTTTCACATCTTCTGCTTAGCTTCATAGAATTATAGAGATTGTCAGTATGGAAACAGACCCTTCAGATCAAATGGCCCATGACGATCAGATATCCAAAATCAAACCTTCCCCATTTGCGAGCATTTGATTCATATTCCCTTTGAACCTTTATATTCAAATATCCACTCCAGATAACTTTTAATCGTGGTAATGATGTCAGCCTCCATTCAGCAAACTTTACACATTCAACACTCTCTTTCAAAACCTGCCCCATTGGTCCATTGGTCCATTTTAAGATGTTCCACTCTGACCATAACCATTGCTGTCGACTTTTCGATTCCCCTACCCGGGAAAAAAACCTATTCAATATTGCCAAGTTCCACATAAATTTATGAAGTTCTGTTTGATCACCCCTCAGTTTCAATGCTCCAGTGAAACTAGCTCTCGTCTATTCATACTCTTCCTGTAGCTCAAATACTCCAAACCCGGCATAGTTTTGTAAATCTATCCTGCACAGTTTCAAGTTTCAGAACATCATTCCTATAGAAGGGAAAGCAGAAGAGAAACCAATATTCCAAAAAAAAACAATTATCTATGCAGGCACATCATGTCGTACAAAGCCTAAACTCATTACGAAATGACTTGAAATGTATACCAAATGCATTCTTTGCTACCCAGTCTACCTTCGACTAAGTTCTGAAGGAAATATGAAACTACACTGCAAAGTCTCTTCGTTCTAGGCCAGATGAACAGCACGGATCTCGTCCGAATCCCCTCCAGTAAATCGCTGTTACAGGCAGGAGCTGTGCAAGCATCGCTTACACCATTTTGAAATTTAAATATGGACAGCATTTGTTTTTACACAGCCTTAATATCTTCTAAAACTCCTTTTTCATTTCATTTCACGACCGAAAAGTGTAGAAAGATAAAAAAAGGACATAATATTGACAAAAGAGCGAGAGAGAAAATGTTTTAATGAAGGGGAGATACTGGGAAAAAGAAAGCGGAGACAGTTCAACATTAGTATAGAGTGAGAGGCAAAGAATATGGTAGAGAGAATGCAGTAACATGGAGATGTGAGAACGAGAAAAAAGTAATGTGATTGGATTGAATTGAACTGAATTTAATGTATTGTCACGTGTACCGAGGCACAGTGAAAAGCTTCGTCTTCCGAGAAATTCAGGCAGATCACAGTGTTAAGTGGCAGACTTTAGTAAATAATAGGAAACAAAAACACAGGTATAACCGAATGCTCAGAGTTTGTGAGTGCATTCGGTATCCTGACAACAGTAGGGTAGAAACTCTTACCTTACCGGCTACTGCATGTGTCGAGGCTTCTGCATCTTCTCCCCAATGGTAGAGGGTGCAGAAAGGCATTGCATGGTGGGAAGGATCTTTGAAAATGCTTGCGGCCTTTCCATAACAGGGGGCATGGTAGAATGAGTGTAAAAATGGGAGGTTGGACTTTGTGACTGTCGGACCGAGTTCACCACTCTCTGTAACCGTGTCTGATCTGGAATGGTACAGTTGGCATACCAGGCTGTAATAAATGCACACAGAATTCTCTCGGTGGTGCACCTATAAGGGTTAGCAAGGGTATGTGCTATCACACCAAATTTCCTCAGCTGTCTGAGGAAGAAGTGACACTGTTGGGTCTTTGTAACCAATGCATCCACGGGAAGAGTCCAAGAAAGCTTGTTCTGGATGATCACCTCCACGAGCTTGACACTCTACATTCGTTCCAGCTCTGTGCTGCTAAATTTTAGGGGGCATGATTAATATCCCGCCGAAAGTCAGGAATGATTTCCTTGGTTTCACCCGCTTTGAGAGCTAGATTGTTCGCAATGCACCATTTTCCAGCCATATGTAATCTGATTCGTCGCCATCTGATATTCGATCAAATATAGTAATGTCATCAACAAACTTGTAAATGGTCTTATTCTGGTACTTGGCGATGCAGTCGTGTGTAGAAAGTGAGTACATTATGGGGCTGAGTACGCATCTCTCGGGTACTCCAGTATTGAGTGTTAGTGTGGATGAATTATTGCCCTAAATCTTCACTGATTGTGGTCTGTGAGTCCGGAAACTGAGGATCCAGATGCAGAGAGCGGGGCTAAGTTCGAGGTTACGAAGTTTAATAATCAGTCTCGAGGGGATAATAGTGTTGATTGTTGAAATATAGTCGAGGAATCAGATTCGTACATGGCTTTACTTGGTGTCAGGACGTTCGAGGCAGGTGTGACATGTCAGTGATATGGCATCTGACGTGGACATGTTGGCCCGATAGGCAGATTCGAGTGGGACAAGAGTTGTGGAGAGCCTGGAGTTGATTAATGCCATAACCAGCACTAAAAGCATTTCAAGACGACTGAAGTTAGGGCCACTGGGCGGCAGTCATTGAGCCATGCTGCATGAGACTTATTAAGCACAGGGATGATGTTGTCCATCTTGAACCAGGCAGGGACAGTGGCCTGCTTCAGGGAAACGTTGACGATGTCCGAGAAGACCTCTGCCTGTTTATCTGTGTCTGTTCTGAGTGCACGGATTGGTACTCCATCTGGTCCCATCATTTAACTTGGTTTCAATCAAAGGAGAAGTGATCAGGCCTCTGCTGTATTGACTGTTGGGATAGGTTCGTCAGATCTTTTCGGAATAGGCACAGAGAGAGAGAGAGAGAGAGAGAGAGAGAGAGAGAGAGAAGATATATACGAAAGTAGAGATAGAAAGAATGAAAACTCAAAGAACGATAGACAGAGAAAAGCAGTGAGGGGCAGAAGGACATGGGTTTGGATGGGAGAAGCTAGGAGGGAGAAATACAACCGATAGAGAGTGAAAGACACACGGTGAGAGGAAGAGAATGAGTCAGTGTCAAAGAGAAACAGACAGACTGAGGGAGAAAGCAGACAAATTGAGAGAGACACTTTGAGTTCGGGAGCACACATGGATCTGTAATTAAATATTCCTGAGTTCCAGGTTTTCATCAACGATTGTGAATGGAAGAAAGGAGGCGAGGTGGCAATTTTAGTGAAAGGGGGAGTTTTATTTATCGGGACAAAAGATGATCCAGGGTGATTTTCCTTGTTGTTTATTTTCCTTGCATTATTTATTTTTGCACATTGGTTTGCTGTTTCGAATGTTTCCTTAGTAGCACTTACCGCAGTGGAAAGGTGAGCTCAGTGTGAAACAGAGGCATCGTCAAGATGAGCCCAAAATGCAGTCATGGCAGCACTGGCATCGAGTGGTGAGGTGCGTTATTGAAAAGTGGCAGAGATGTTGATCTGTCCAACCCAGCCAGCAGCTTTTGCGATGCCCAGTGCAGAACTCATAGCTGGGACGAATGACAAATGTTTGCTTCAATCATGGAGATCAGAACATTGTTAGGTCAGAAAATGGCGACATGGTCTTTGTCGCAGGCACCAGTAGGTAGAACCAGAGAAGAATTTCAGCGAATTGTGAGATGGTACTACAGAGTGCCCAAGCTGTATGGCGATGTTGTTGAATCTAGTGTAAATAGCATGAATGAGCTTTACTAACGATTCATGGCAGTGCGAAACAATAATTACCCAGTATCAGTTGGAAAAGCAATATTGTAAAGGGGAGAGAGCGGTAAGTGTCTCTCAACTGCATTTAGAATAAATTTCTGCGTCAATATGTGCCCAGTACAAATGGTTTGATATGTAGTAGATCTTGTTCTTTGAAATGTGGTGATCCCAACGCATCAGGTGAAGCATATTTGGCAGCTGATGAACAATTTATTGGAAGATTGAGGATGAAGGTTTAGAAGAACAGTGCTCAACCATCGTAATGTCTGGCAGAGAGAGATATCATCAATGGAACAAGAACAGGGACAAAGCCAGAAATACGGCAATGACAATTTCTTTGGTGAGATTGGTAGTAACTAATGTGCGACCTTCGAAGTTGAGATGATCTCTGAGCGAGCAAGTCTCTTTTCCATTCTCTGGAAAGCTCAGACAAACAAAGACAAGGGAACTTGTTTGACAAAGGAGCTAAACTAAAACTAAAAAAATGTTTTGATGGCAGGAATGTGAAGTGACAACGCCATATCTTTGCGGCACAATGGCTAAGTAATCAGCACACTACCCTCACAGCACCAGGGTCTAGGGTTCATTCCACCCTCGGATGAGAGCTGTGTGGAGTTTGAAAATTCTCTCCGTATTTCGCCCCACAGTTCAAAGATGGGCAGGTTGGATGAATTGGTGTGTTAATTTTTTTCGTTGTAATAAGGGATGTGTGGGTTGGATATGGAAAACCCAGAGTTGTGTCTCTGGGGCTGGTCTGGTTGGGCTTCACTTTGCGTGTTGGTGCAGACTCCATGGGCCGAATGGCCTGTTTCAACAATCCCGGGATGTGATGATCTGTGACAGGCATCGAAAAGCAACGGAAGGCAAACGATGAAAGTGGAAGGGAGAAAGCATAGTACAGAAGCAAGGAGGTATTCTAACAAAACAGTGACAGCTGACGGCAAAGGATGCGCCGAAGTGCTTAATACGTTAATACGTACATCAATAGTCTCACAAAGTGATAATTCAAATGGTAGGCATCATGGGCAACCGAAACACACATGAAAGAGATGGCCCGCAATTTGTAAAGATGGACTGAGATCATGGGAGAAAAGGAGTTCAGTGAAACTGGCAGAAAACGCCAAGTTCGGCAGTGATAAATGCAGAGAGTAACGCACAAGCAGGTTGCAAATGCACAGAGACAGGTTGAGTGAGTGGGCAAAGCCCGACAGCTGAAGCACAACATGGGAAAGGGGAAATGTGCACTTCCGGCATACAGATGGTGCCACCGTTATCTCGGGATAAAATGCCTTCCCATTGTGTTCATCTTGACTTTCTCAGAGTTTTTCCCAGCCTATGCTGTTCTTTTCCGAACTGAAAATTTAAGGTACAGCAATCTCAAATCCCCGCGATGTTGTGCAGCTAATGTGCGGTACCAATCCCTACTGCGTAAGGATAACCGCCTTCTCTCTCGTTTTCTCCCCCTCTCACTCCCCGCTTCTCGAACTCTCTCGTTGCCTGTCTCTCACCAACCACTGCAGGTTTTGCGGTCATCCATTTTCTGATATTAGTGAACACATTAAAAACAAGAATCTATCACAAACGATCCTCACTTCTTGAGACCCAGACTTTGAAGTACCCACAGCATTATATCTTACTTTTGTGAAGATAATATTCTTTCTTTGGGAGAGGTGGGGATGATGTGGTAGATCAAACACCTGCCCTGTATTTCAACAATCCTTTGTATTCAGTGTGCAGTATGTTTAATTTACATGTTATCCCCTTTCTTAACTCTTACTCTGAGAGGACCAATATATTACTATTTCCTGAGGCAGTGTTATCCGCCCCTGCCATTATTCAGTGCATTTTGTTTTCATCTCAGATTTTTCCTCCTCGTGCCCATGCTCCTGAACAGGCCGTTAAAACCTGCACAGTGGTAGGAACATAACAGCTGCCCGTGCAATCTGATCAAACTCTATCGAAGTATCACCTGGGAACAGTGCAGTTCACATGAGTCTTATCGCTGTTGTGATTACCCCTTCATTCTGAAGCAATCCATGCCACTGCACTATTTAAAACACGCATTACGTCTCGTTACATTTCTTTCTTGAAATGTGAACCATAACCCCTCACCAATATTCTCTATTAATTTCTAAAACTACTGGAACAGATCCATTGTTATCAAATAATCGCAAACGTGTCTAAAACAAACGACCAACAGTTTGCGATGAGAAGAACGTCATTGAGACGAGATCTGAATTAATAGTTTCATCTAAGCTTGGTGCAATTATGTGATGTACCGCTTAAGAGCGTGTTTGAGCCATGTATTCTCAAAGTATTTAAGAAGGACTTGGATGTTAACGTAACAAAACAGGAAACAATGCTCTCTTTACCAAATACAGGGATTAGTGCAGTTTGATGTTTGTTTGTTGACTTCGATATGCTGGGTTAAATGTCCTGTTTCTCTGCTGTATGACTGTCTGCCTCCATGATGTGTGCAAAGCAGAATAACATTTTAATTCGATTAAGAAGATCATGCCCCCCTTCCATATTCTGTCTTCTGGAGTATGCTGAATGGTCTGCACATCCATGGTTTATGTCACTCATGATCTGCCTCATTGGTGCAGTTTTGCAAAACCACCTCTGACTTAACTGACGGCACGGGGAGAACACGCAAATTCGACACAGGCAGTCACCTGATGATGGAATCACACTCGGATTCCTGGCGATGTAAGGAGGCTGTTCTAACCACTGAACTAATGTGTTGCCCTGCCTGAATGGAGACAGTGAATGCTCCCCCGCTGCTCCTGGCACTAGGGATGTTGATTTGAAAGATGTCAGCTGAACCTGTTTGTTCAGGGACTGCAATAAATGCCAGTCTCTGTGGACCCCGTTGTGTCGCCAGAGAGATCTCCTGTTCTCTTCATAAAAGGAGGAATTACAAAGTGTGATCTAATGGAATCAGAGAGAGGCCTCAGCTGAGACGTGCACAGGGTTTGACGTGTCTAAGTGGGAGAAGGGCAACCACAATTTGAGAAGGGCATATGGAAGGGATTCCGGTTTCAGCAAATTGGAGATTCACAAATATAAGCTGGAAAGTCTCTTCGCATTTTTCATTTTATGTTAGAAATCAACATTTGATGCTGGTGTACGATCGAATACGACATGTACTCCTGTTGTTTGAGCACATCTACTACCCATTCCTTGCAGTTGTCGGTGTCTTTGGTAAGTATTTGTATTTAGTGAATTCGATCCATGAACTGGAGATGGAGGTGAGGTCTCTTTCAAATGAAAAATGATCCAGCAGTTTTGATGGTTATACTGCCTGTGTGCTGCCGTTGATAGGCTTGGCTGACTGGACAAATGTTTTTTCATTCAGCGTGATACTAGCAGCGATAGTTCCATTACTGTATCTAATGGTCAGCCCAGCTCACACCCCTTGTAATTGAAATTTATCTAAGAACAACATGGGTTTCGGCATGGCTATGAAACCTCCTTTCTCGGAATTTGATAATGTGCAGATTATCCATATCATTATCATCCTGATCTCTTTCACAATTTTTGATATGCATTTCGTCCAACATCACCTTTCAGTGTTTTTTTCCATGCATCTGCTGCCCTTTTCTTTCTCGAAGGTTTTAGAAGATGCAGTCTGAGCGATTTGCTGCAAGATTCTCAGCGTCTAGTAACTGATGTATTTTTGAGGTTCGAGCAGATTAGTGTCAATGATAACTCAATCTGAACATTGCAGCCAGTAAACAGCACGTACAATGAATATATCAATTAATGAATAGCGGTCACTGTCAAGAAAATCTCAATTATAACTCCCTCAAACATCTGTCATCGCTCCAAAACTGCTCTGAGGGTTCTCTGATGTTTCCTCTTCTGATTGATCCACTCAGAGACAGGATGTTTCTTTCACTGGAGAAGAAAACTATCAAGGCAATCCACAACCTCATCACATCAACAACAGTGATAGAAAACTAAATTGTCAGCGGGACGCTGTGCCAAAACCGGAGTGTGAACCTCTCATGTTTCCAAACCAGCTGCTTTTCTCCAAAGATTTCTGCTTTCATCTCAAAATTCCACCCTTCATTGTTTTAATTTTACAGTCACAGGGTTTGATCGGGTTAAAAGGAGAGAGTTAAAGGCGAAACACATGTCATTCGAATAGATGATGGGAGATACAAAGTTAAAAATCACACAACACCAGGTTATAGTCCAACAGGTTTAATTGAAAGCACACTAGCTTTCGGAGCGACGTTCCTTAAGACCTGATGAAGGAGCATCACTCCAAAGGCTAGTGTGCTTCCAATTAAACCTGTTGGACTATAACCTGGTGTTGTGTGATTTTTAACGTTGTACACCCCAGTGCAACACCGGCATCTCCAAATCGTGATGGGGAATGTGCATTTATTCGGAAAAAAAAACACAACTTCAAGACAAAGCTCGTATCCGAAGGAGTTTCCAACAATCAGCGGTGAAGTAATAAAGTGCCAAAGGGGACTTGTTGGGTTGTAAGGCGAAATCGTGTTCCCTAATTTTACCAGTCGACTCAAAGTAGGGATCTAAACCTTGTGAAATGGAAACATTCAAGACAGCTTGCCGGGAGCAGGATCAAGTTAATGGCGAAAGAGGATGTGCAGACTTGGTAAAGAGACTGAAATCCAGGAATTGCAACACGAACATCGCTAGCAGTAGACAATCAGCGGAGCTGTGTCATCCCCAAAGCGACACATTATA
Organism: Hemiscyllium ocellatum; assembly: GCF_020745735.1. Lineage (NCBI taxonomy): Eukaryota > Metazoa > Chordata > Chondrichthyes > Orectolobiformes > Hemiscylliidae > Hemiscyllium > Hemiscyllium ocellatum. The sequence goes on from NW_026867542.1 coordinate 707,574, forward strand.
TCTCGGATTTGCCGTTCTGCCAACATCCAGTCATAAATACTGGCGGACAATGAAACTAGGAATTGAGGGACGGTGTTTGACCAATCTGCCCGTCTTCTGCAAATCGACATGTTATCAAAGAAACAACGCTAAGCATTAATTAGTTTTAGTTCATTCAGAAGCATCTTAGGGTTTATCACCTTCTCATCTTTTCAGTCAACGTGGCCAACGTCGAAAATCTATTTCAGCTTTGGGAAAGAATGCATGGGCGTCAAGAATTGGATACTTCGCTGATGACGTTGTTTCAACACAACGAATACACCGGCATCTACGTTCATGTCATATATTCACCCGTTAAAAGAAACCATCAGGACGTTATGCAAATCTGGCAGAATCTGTGGAGAGAGAGAAAAAAGAAAAGTCCAAACATTATGCCCATTCTACGATGCAATCTTAGACAGTGGCACACCCACAAACGAACCGCACCGCCATTCCTTACTCCCCGTTATGAGCTCTTGCAATATCCTTCGCACGTTTGCCCTCCTGAGTTACGTTCGAATCCTGAGTGGCTCTTCTACATAAGAGCATCTTTAGTAAGAGAAAAACGGTCAAAACTTGTAGCTTAATATGACTTAATTGTGCACAAGTACTTCAGAGCGCACAATGTTTCATAGCAAGACTTTTCCCAGACACACAACCCTCTGAGAGTAACAGTTGATCCTCATTTCAATCTTAAATGGGTGCCATTTCGTACTGAGTGTGCTCCTTTTCTGTTGTGAAAAGCAATGCGTAATCTTCACCTGATTTGTAACTTCCAGATTTTGTTTTCTTTCTGACAGTGAACGCAGTGGCGATTGCAATCTTCCCTCGAGATGATTGTGGTGTATCCAAATGTGTATCGTTGTATCTGGTGGGCATGGCAGTGGCGGATCTAATGGTTAATATCCTTGACCTGACCCTGAGGCACATTCCAATTGTTTACAAGACGTATTTTCAGTTCGTGAAGTCTATCTCTGTGTGCAATGTCCATGCTATTCTTGTGAATTCAGCTACAGACTGTTCGGTGTGGTTCACTGTTGCTTTCACAATTGATTGATTTGTGGCCATCAGCTGCCAGAAACTGAAACGCAATTACTGCAACGTGAAAGTGTCATCTGCGATATTGGGAACAGTGACAGTTCTGAGCTGTTTAAAGAATTTGTTTTGGTATTTTATGTTAACAGGTCAATATCGGCTAAAGAACATTCCTTGGTTTTGTCAGGAAAGATTGGATATTGCAGTATCTCAGTTCTGGGCAACAGTCGAAATCATTCATTATCTTCTAACCCCATGTTTTGCAATACTTTTGACTGTGCTGTTTAATGGTTTATGTGTCAGACATATCCTGATGGCCAAAAGTGCACGTGCCAGATTCCAGACTCTGAGCAAGGGGATGCATGCCACTGACCCGAAAATAGAAATTCGAAGAAAATCTATAATTTTACTGTTTCTTATTTCGACGAACTTTATCATGTCGTGGGCCATCATTACGCTCTATGTAATATGGAGAAGAGTGTGGCGGGTGGTGCAGACGGGAATTTTCCTGCATTATTTTGTACAGGAAATTGGATACATTTGCCAACTCACCAATTGCTGCACAAATATTTGTATTTACACTGTGACATTGAACAAGTTCAGGGACCAGATGAAGGCTGCGTTGAAACGTCCATTTACACTTCTTAAAATTCTTTAAGCAACGAAACGCATTTTTAAAAAAAACATACATGTCATGGATATTAAACAAAAGATCCTCTCCTGCCATGTCCAACAGATACGTGGGTCACAAATTTGAATTGACCACACTTAGCTCGATTCGGGATTGCATTCGTCAATACATTAACTGTGAGCAAAGAAACAAAACGTGAAAATTACGCATCAGTTAAAGAGGGCACATTCTAGTAGACAGTCCTAATTCAGAATCACTGCAATTCATATTCCCATGCGGCCAGAAACAGAGGTTGAAGTAATCAAGGAGCGTACGTTTGCATATGACAAGCAGAGACGGTGTGTCAATCTGCTCTTTCTCCTTGGGTCACTGATGCACGCATAGTGGTGTCACTTTGCTCTCTCTCCAGAGTCAGTGATGCATGCTGATTGGGTTCCGTCTGATCTCTCTCAGGATTCTGTAACATCAACATGTTAGTCCCAGGCTGCTTTTTTTCATCTGGGTCAGTAACACAGGTCTAATTGGGTCAGTTTTCTGTCTCCCCAACGGCAGTGATACACACAATCAGATCAGATAACCTTCGACACGACATCGGCGATGCATTTGCGTTCTGTAAAATTTCACTCACAGCATATCACTGATGCACATGCATAATAAAGTCTCTCCTGGGATCAGAGAGCATGCATTGGCTTGGACTTATTTCCCTGCAGTGCTGGAAGCAGATACGTGACATTATAGATGTTTAGTAAATGTTGAGGGGAATCGTGAGGAAGTTACTCTGGCAATTATGTAGTTAACAAAGTGTTGCAAAGTATGACCGGGCTCATTTTACATGGCACCAGTAACAGATAATGGTAGTGCATTGTGATAGATTAGTTAAATAACTGGGAAATGAGCTAATGCAGAAGATGATGGTGTTGTAATGTGATAAATTGAGTGTGATGAAAGGAACCAGCAGTCGATACTTAGTTTAGAAAGATAAAGCAAGCCAGCATTATTGGTTATCATAATGATATCAGATAAGTGCGGGAAGAAAAACTGCATAAGTTGCAGGAGAATAAAGGACTTGTAGTGAGCCAGTGAAGCCATTTTTGCTGGCTCAGTGAACTTTGAGTTTGCAAGATTAAAGTTTAATTTGGTGAAGTCTTTCAGCGTCTTCAGGTTTTAGTTTATAAACGTGGAGTGATTCTTCCATAATAAATTTAGAAGCCCAGACAGGACTGGAAAGAGACATTTTCCACTGAAAAGAAGCTGCAGCTGACCACTTCCCAGTTGAAGGAGGACCACCCCTGTGATAGACAGAATAAAAGGATTGTTCACCCATAAAGAGAGAAAGAGTAAGCGTTTCACTGCTTTACTTGACTATATTCTGTCGAACAAGGGAGGTTCTTGTGGACGCAGAATTGGAAAGAAAGCTGCTCGTGGGCTGTCCGATTTTTAAAAAAAATCAGAAGTTGGATGGTAAATTAAAATTTGAGAAGACACAGGCTATTGTTCAGGAGAAATGAGCTTGGGGGTGAGTAGTGTAGAAAAAACTGACTAAAACAAAATTCCAAGCAGTAGATTTAATATTCTGTGGACACTGCCCAGGCTTTATGGATATAGGTATTGATTTTTTAAAAACTTTATTTCTCATGATTTATTGATCAGAGTCTGAACGGGCAAAAAAATGTTAGGTTCCTTTTATTGTTGGCGTTAGTGAAAATTCCTTGACGTTGTCATGTCAGGAGTCCTGAGTGGTTTTCACCAGTTGCATATTGGTCTGCTCAGGCAGTGCTGTGTAGTGTTAGTACTTTATCCGCAATTTTGAAATTGATAGCCAGCAGATTGGTAGTTGTTGTTTGAAAGTAAAATAGTAGAGAATAGTCAAAGTGTTAAAGTGTTACTGAACTGCTGAATGATAATGACATGGCCTGCAAGATAATTTGATAGTACGTTTAGAAATGAACGAAGTATCTGTTTCGCCTCAGCTCTGAGAGAGAGAGAGGAAGATGTTGGCTCAGTGCTGAGCTCGCGGTTGCTTGCATGAAAGTTCTGGTTGTCAGTTTCTGTGATCTGATCTTTATGCATGCTTTTCCGTTGGTGCTTTGGTGTTTAACTGTTTGTGTTTTTTTTGCCTGAAGCTTGAGATCCAGGGATGCTTTATATTGCACTGTATGAATTTAAGCATTTATTTTTAGAGAGTTCATTTCAAATCATCATAAATGATTTGTGCAGCCTTCACATGCAGTGGAAGGATAGTTTAGGCAGGGCGAACGAAAATGGATTGTTTTTACTAATTTGTTGAGACTGACGAGGATCAGGAACAGTTGAATTGGTAAGGGCTGCTTGCGAATTGTAGAACTAGAACGTATTTATATTGTTGACATGCGCTCGCTGATTGTAAAGTACAGGCGAATGATTTGTGAGAGCAAAGATAATACATTAGCTGGACTGACATATATGTCAGGATGAATAAAGGGACCGCAATTTAAAAGTGGGTAAGAAATTTCCAGGAGAAAAAAAATGATATCGTTAAAGTTTCTTAAACTCTGGAAAGTATAACTCATGATTTATTGACCAAATGTCCGATATCAATATGTGTGATGAAATGGAGGGATTGATTACGAATTATAGGCCTAAGGATACTTCTAAGAAGAAAGTGTGAAAGAGGGAACAGGAGGTGGAAATTTGTAATCTCTTTCGAGCTGAATGAGAAGAGTTGCAGAGAACTTTCCAGGCCCCAGGTATTACTGGGAGGGTCGCCAGTGAGCAGAATGAGCAGTCTCTCTGTGCAAAGTTTAGGGATGACCACATCTCCACATGATCAGAGCCGAACAAAGAGCCCTGCAGTATGGAGGCCCAGTAGGGATATGCATCTATCTACCCCTTTTGGAAGGCTTGGGGCAACTCTCCTCTCCCCCCAATTCAGTGAAGAGAATGTAACAGATTGTTCTGTAATAAGTGGCACGACTGAGATAAAAAAGAATTTAGATTTGGATGAAACAAACCCAGAACGCAATAATACTTAGTCGAGAGGCAGGACAGGCGAGGTGGCAAACAAAACTGGGAGCTTTACAACAGGGAAAATAGAAATTGAGAATTAAAATTCTGACTCATGGTAAGAGAACAAAGAGACTGTGAAACACACCTGAGTATTTCCACGAATGTCGTGCAGGGACAGGCAGAGAGTGATGGCAGGAGGAAAGGAGAGTCTGCAGTAACAGTTAGGGAGCGAATATCATTTAGGTTGGGTTTGGAATCTGATGAGGAATCAAAAAGTCGCAATTTTAGTAAAAGAAAGAAGCTCCCACACGGGGAAATACTGTCATTGTTCATAAAACGAGGAGACAGCGGCTGTACTTCCCATGGGCAAGCCAGGATCTGGAAGGCTGAGAAATATATTGCCCATGTTAAATGATGGAACAGGAAATGGACTAAAGCCTTTGAATACGAAACACACGACAGTTGTTAGCTATAGGGTATTTGAGGGCATTGTTCATGCAGGTGGTGTTACTCCCACAATTATGAGATCTCATGGATCGAGCTCTCTTGAAGCATGTGGTGGATAATCTGTCGATTGATGATCGAGTACAAAAAAAGGTTATGGCAGGCCCTAAGACTGTTACCCACCTAAGATTGATCCCAAGGTCTTGAGAAGGGGTCGCCTGGGAGGCACTGAAGACCCAGCCGCCTGTTAGAGAACCAGATGAAAATGTGCAGGCCTGAAACTGTTGGAAGGGAGTCAACTGTAAACCATAATGTTTCAGACTGCTGCTGTCGAGGCGTTGCCTCTCAAGACAAATCTAAGTTTGCGGATGTAGTGGTTTTAAGATCCATAGACCGCCAGGAATTCACAGGTTTTGTAGGCCATGTGGTCGAGAGATGCTGGATACAAAAAAAAAGGCTGGCTGAAATGCAGCAGGAGATGCAAAGAAAGTTGACACTGCTTCAACTTGAGGGTCTTAAAAAGAAATAGAGCATGGCAAGGGGATCTTGCCTGTCAAATCTGGGTTGATCAACGCTAATACAATAAACACTACACCGGTGCAGGGAGAACCCTCTGTCGCCATCGGGGTAAGGGCTGAACAAACCCATGCCGATGATGACTGTACCTGGAGGAACTTTCCTACAAGTACAATACAAAGGGCAACATGATATTAATCTCCAGCCTAAACAGAATTGGGGTTTCCAAGGTCAGGGACCAGGGGGTGGAGGTTCTAAGTGTGTGGTGGGATGTCAGATTCAGAAAGGATTTGTTGTCGCGTGTTGGGGGTGTTATCAAACAGGTCATTTGAGGATAGATTGTCATATAGGTCTCAGCCTTCCTGGCACCAGGGGAGGGTGTTGAGTCCGGCTGTCCCGTCAAGACTCCCACTGGGCTGGACGGGGCTTGCGAACCCAAACGGGACGTGTAAAGAATGCCCAGAGAACACGGGTGGGAAGGGATAGTATAACATGGGTTGCTGAGGAGGAACCTATTGCGAAGGTTAGTGTACAAGCATGGTTGAGGCCCATGTTAATAAATACTGGAGCTACGTATATTTCCCTTTAACTGCAAGTGCTTCCCACCTTCCCATGCCTGTTACATTAATTAAGAATGCAGATATCTCAGGTGAACCGCGGTTGACAGGGTTTATATCTCCAATAAGTCTACATATGGACAGTGAAACAATAGTTTATTCTTTATTCGTTCTAAGCGGATGGCAATTAAATTGCTATGTAGGGAGGTTTTATTGAATTTAGAATTAGGTTTAGAATGTACGCAAGAGAGAGAGAGTGAGTTCTCAGTTGGTGTTGCATGGATTCGAGACAACGAATGTATACTGGATAGGGGATAGAGGTGGTCATATTTGGATAACTTGTGAGAAATGGAGGAAAGATGTTTCAGTTTTACTGCCTTTGGCTGAGCCACCCGAGTCTGAGCTGCATTGTAACAGTGATTTTTGTCGAGAGGCAGCGTAAGGTATTGGGGGAGCGGTGGCACTGTGAAGTTATCACACTACAGCATTTACAGAGCAAAGATATCGTGATAGGGAAGCAGGGAACAACATTGCAGCAAAGAGAAAAATGATTTACTGGCAACATTATCCGGTGTGCCAGGGGCTTTGCCCCATGTGACACTGTTAGTTAATGAGTGACATTAGTCCAAGTATCTGGGACCCATGAAGAAGCTTTTAGAAATGGTTAGTAACCGGCTGATGATGACACAAGGGGACTGGAAATCTGACCATGGTGACGCTGTTCAAATTTTGGTTTGTATAGATATGCTGTGGAACCCCAAGGACGTTGAGATGGTTTCCAAACTGACTAAGCCAGCGGTAGAGGGAAGAGGTGACCATCATTTGATTATTGAATGGATGCAAACCTTTGCAAAACTTCCATATCCTTCCCATAACGTGTTGACGAGAACTGCACGCAAAACTCCAGGTGCGACCTGACCAGTCTTTCGTACAGGTTGATTCGATCGCAGAGGAACATGTTCCTGTCAAAATACAGGACAGAAATTGCAATGCTTAATGAACCATGGCTGACAGGTGAAATTGTGACACTAGCAAAGATGAAATCTAAAGCAAAATCTTGGAGACTGAAGGCAGACGAAGCGTTGGAATAACATCGGAAAGGTAGGAAAAATCTGAAGCGACGAGTTCAAAGGGATAAAAGAGCATGTAGATTGGAGGCGACATTGGCATAAATTGATTAAAAAAAAAACTTTAACCTCTTTGTTGATTCCCAGAATGCGGAGAACCTTCTGGCAACGCACTGAATTTTGAGAAAATAATTGATGAAGATATTCTCTCTGCCACTTGTGATGCAAGGATCGTGCAATGAATGAAGCTATTGCCTGATGCAAACAAAATTGACAGGTCAAGTGCACAAAATGTATTGTTCATTCTCAGAAGAATTATTTGAGAATTGCAACTCTGTAAAATTAAACTACATAATAGTGAATGCCTGACTGCATAGAGGGAAAGGAAAACCTAAAGCAAAACTAAATCAGTTCTGAAGAGGATAAGTGAACTAATTTTGACAACGTGTATTAGAACTCAATGCAATACCAGAAACTCTTCGAGCTTTCAGAGGCATTTACCTCTTTCAGGAATGTCAAATCTCTACATTAAGATTTATTCAGGAGCGAAGTTTTCTACCTCATTCAGGACCATGACCCATGCTGGTTATGAGCTACACTGTGTCACAATGCTGGTCTTTTTACAAGATTATTGAGAGCATGAGTTTCTTTTTATTCCCAGAGAGAGTGCTCTTGTCCAGATTCCGAGTTTGACGGGTTTTTGGGACCTGATTTTAACCCAACAGCTAATGCCTCTGACCTGAGGCAATCACATCTTTAAAAAAACACGGTATAAAATAAGTGGAGTGGCCAGCTCGCTGTGAAGCTAATGCTAGTTTAGATCAGCGATTGTACCTTAGTTCAGCAGTAGTGTGTGTAAGGAAAGGCTTCTGTGGCAAGACCATCCGGTTACTCTTTCTCACACACTTCCAGCCAGTAAGCCCGAATTTGTTGCAGTTATACTCTTTGTGTTAAGTGATGTGTTTCTTGGAACTTTGCAAGTATTTTCGGAACAGTACCATTCGGTCACGATTGTCTGTCGGATGTTTGGATCGGATAAGTTAAATGGTATTGTATTTACTGGTCTTTCCATCGCATTCCATAATTTTCAAATTAATTAAAACTTGGCAGCTGGACCATCTAATTCACTCTGGGAATATCGATGGCACATTACCCTGAGACAAATAATTGAATTTACAATCTGTTCTACCTCTTAAACTTGTTTTGAAGTGTCGGATTTGGTCCGTACCAATTGTGAAACTCACTAATTTAGTTCTGCATCAACCTCATCAATTGTAAAGTGACAGAAATTGAAAGGAAGCCAAATTAATAACTGCTCACTGGCTTGGCTGAAATATGAAAACAGGAACAGATTATTTCGAACTGGGAGTAGGCAAATCAATTCCTCAGTACCCGCTCCGCCAATGAACATGGCCATGACTGAACTGATCGTGGTCTCAACTCCAGTATCCTATCTTTTACCTACCACATTTTATCAGAATGTTTATCAGAAGCATATCTACTTCTTTCGCGAAACTAGCGATTAATTCGGCCACCACTGACCTTTTCTGTGAGTTCCACAGATTCACAATTCCCTAATACAAGTAGCTTCTCGTCATCACATTTTTGTGTTTACCTTATCTCGTTCTCTCTCTCTCTCTGTCTCTCTCTCTCTGTCTCTCTCTCTCTGACCTCTTGTTTGAGACTTCTACAAGGAGGAACAATTTAACAACAATCCCAGGTATTAAATTCCCTTTATCGTTTGTTATACCCCAATAAGATCCTCTCTCATTCATCGGGACTGAAACTAATAGAAAATGCCAAGCCTTTTAAATACTGATCGTATGATAGCCAGTTCTTCACCCGAAAAAATGTGAGGAAACTTCACTGAAGGACGTCCAGTGCCACACTCCCTTCCTCCAGTGTGAATACCAATACTAGACACAATATTTCAGTTGATATCAAACCAAAGCTTTACACAAGTATAAAAACACGTCTTTACTTTTAATAATTTCTTCTTTTTGCAATAAGAGCTAGTAATTCGCTTGAAGGACATTTTGTATAGATAGTAAAAATCTGAAGTTCGTCAAGAAAATCCTACAGCACCCCAGTAATTATGATGTTCCAAGCAGAAAAGGCAGCGTTTAACTCGAATCTCTGATTTTCAACAATCAGTTAATACTCTCTCCCAGGCAATTCTCTGCCCTTGAACCCCTTTGAGCTAACCTTCTCGATCAGTCTACTATGCTGCACTTGTCAACAGCCTTCTGGAAGTCTAGAAATATTGTGCCACACTGGAGATCCATCATACACCTTGCAAGCTACATCATCAATAACCTCAACAAATTTGTCAAACACGATCTCCCCTTCATGAAACTGTGCTGACACTTCGTTCATTTATGTATTCAGTTATTCCAACATTTCTGTATTCCTCAGTTCCTCCTCATTATCAATCATGTCATTCGTGAAAAGTCCAACATTTCCTTTCAGTACTCTCTCATTTTATTTGCACCACAATTGATGCGTGTAGTGTCAGTATTAAACGTTTTGGCTTTTTTTGATTTTTGTTGCTCATTTAGTTCTTTTGATTTCATTTTTTGTGACCATTTGCTGACGTTTAAAGTACTCCAAATTTTCCAGAGTGTTTCTACCTTTTCGAGTATGATATGCCCTCGTATTTGCCTTTTAATTATCCATGACTTCCTCATTAATCTATGCATTGTTTTTTCTAATTTTGGCAAATCTGCGTCCTCTCAGATGATCCGTTAATGTTGCCATATGTCACATCTCCGTAATCAGTTGCCGTAGTTCTTCTGAAGTTCTTCACTTTCGTGTTGTTTGCCAAAGCCACACTGAGGCAACTCCTTCCTCGGATACGTATAATTACGTATTCAAAGCTATACCTATTATATGTGGCTCTTTCTTCACTCTTTCAAAAGAATTTAATCTCTGGCAGATTGTAGTCACTCCTTCCAAGAGGATCTTCAACTGTAAGTGCATTTAAGAATCGCTTCATATTATCAAATCTAAAACAATCTGATCGATGACTGGCTCTTCGGCATGCTGCTTTGAAAAGCAATTTCTCAAATACTGCATGAGGCTTTCATCGAGGCTCCCCTTGCCTAATTAATTAATTCAATCAATTAGCGTGCTCAGATCACCCATAATTAATGTACTGCCCTTCTCACAATCCCTCTTTATTTCTCTGTTTATGCTGTGCCCTACTGTGGAAGGACTGACAGGGGGCGTGCAAATTACTCTGAAATTCAATGAAGATGTTACTAGTAGAGTTGGCAAGAGGAAACCAGTTGATGTGGTTGATTTGGGATTTCAGGAAGTGTTTGCCAAAACCCCGCATACGAATTATAGTGCAAGATTATAGCTCATGTGATTGAGAAAGCGCTTGAATAGAAAACAGTTTGGCAGAGAGCAAACAAAGAAGAGGAATTAATATTTCGTTTTCATTAGTAGGCAGTAACTGTTTTGGTGTCAGGCTGATCAGTGCTAGGATCTCAGCTACTCACATCATATATTAATGGTTTGAATGAGGGAACAAAATGTAATAAATTGAATTTTGCATTTCGTATCAAGTTGGGTGAGAGGGGAAAATGTTTCGAAGAAGCAGAGATCCTTCAGCATCTTGTGAACAGATCAGGTGAGTGTGAAAATCAATGGGAGATGTTGTGTAATTGGCAGAAATGTAAGGTTGTTCATTTTGGATGCAGAAGAAGAGGGCAGATTACGACCTGAATGGCTGTGAATTGGTAGGAGGGGGTTATGCAGCGTGTCTGGTCAAGCACGACCGCCCCTTTATGTAGCTGTGTTGACATTTCGTTTATTTATGTATTCAGTTATTTATATCTTTCTGATTAACTCTATCGACTTCCCTACCAGTGAGGTGAAATTACTTGGTCTATAGGTACCCATTTTTTGCCAAAACCCATTTGAATAAGGGTCCCATACTATTCTGCTTCCAATCTACTGATAACTGTCTACCATCCAGCGTATTTTGGAAAATCACAGCTAATGCATTTACCATCCCCTCTGCCTCTTCCTTCATTTACCTACAATGCAAGCCACCAGATCCTGGGGAGTTATCTATATTTACACACACCAGTTCACTGAATATTTTCTCCAAAATTGTTATAATTTCACCAACCTAATCTGCGGTTTTCCTGGTGCAGCAGATGGTGAAGAAGGTAGACACCATGTTGATTTCACTGCGAGTGCAGCAACAGGGCTGTGTTATGGCAGTTACACAAGGTTTAGTGCGGTCACATCTAGATGTCGTCTGCTTTTCTGAGGAAGAATAATCTTGCTCTCGTGGAAGTGCAGTGAATGTTTAACGGGTAATTCCTTGGATGGCTGGACTGACGTATGAGCAAAGATTTATCAGTTACGTCTGTTTTGTTTCCGTTGCGTTCAGATGAATGAGCTGGGATCTCATATCGACTCAGAAAATTCAGAAGGCGAGACAGTATAGATGCAGACTTAATGTTTCTAATGTATGGTATGTCCAGAAACAGGGGTCACTGTCTGAGGAGTCTGGTGGACCACTTAGAACGTAGTTGAGAAGACAATTCTTCACCCAAACACAACTGAATCAGTAGAAATCATTACCACAGGAATCAGTAAATGTGTTCAAGAAGCGGCTAGTTACAGCACTTGAGGCAGATGTTCTGAAAAGTTATGGGGAAAAGCAGGATTAAGTTATTGAGTTGCACCATCAGTCATAAGCGCGATGAATGCCAGAACAGGTTCGAATGGCTGATGGCAACCACCTACTCCAATATTATATATGTCCTTGCTTCACTTTCCTCCCTTGTTCTGTATTTCCACCCCTGCCCTTGTGCCGTAATTTAGGACCAGTGTCCAAAGTAGACGGTCTTCATCAGAGACCTCTCAGGTCTTACGTCTTCTCCCCCACCCCCCCACCCCTTTCCCAGGTTGTGCTCTTGCTTTTCTATTCCGAGGTGAGGGGCGATATAAGCGAGGTAACAGCAGGCACTCCGATCTTTCTGGTCGCACCAACATATTTCCCCCGGGAATAAATGGATAGGCCTTCAGGCCGCATACCCAATATGTCCCTTTCAATATCCGGGGAGTGGTCGTGGCACTGGCTTGACTGGTGTGGACACAAGATGAGTTTCCTAGTTGGATAGGCGCAGCATCATTCTGATTACAGAAACGGGTGGTATTTACGGCTCCTTTAGGTGGGGAAATTCTAAGACTATAAATAACGCCGTGATTTTTCAGACCTGGCCTTGGGAACCATCCCGCAAAGCTATATTTGCTTCTTTCAAATCTCCACTTTGTATTATTTGAATCCACATCAATAGTCCCTTTTGTTCAGCATAATTTTGGCATAGTGAAGTAAAGTGAATTTTCCCATCTCCTTGAATAGTTAGTACTACTAACGTTACAATACTATACCAGTAAACGCCCACCTCTGACCCCTGCCTACCATCCTGCCTATCTGTCATAATCTTTTAGGCGCCAGGGAGAGGTGAGTCCACACAGCCCTTACAATCAATAACTATGTATATTGTGTGTGTGTATATATATATAAAAAGCAAACGTCCAAAGAGTCTTTTGCGTCAGTTCATTCTTTCTTTCTCAGCTTAACATTCAGAGGATTGTCTGTTGGATGAGCTTGCCACTCCGGCAATGGGGTGTTCACAGGACCTTTAACGCGAGTGCGATGACTCCAACCTTTCTCAGCAGTACTAATAGCTGTTTCACTTGTTAGGATGGTTAGGAATGGTCCCTCCCAGCTTGGGTGTAGTTTGGTATCTTTCCAGGTTTTGATCAGGATCCAATCACGCGGTCGTATTCGATGTGCTGCAAACTCGAGTGGCGGTGTCTGTACCAACAGGCCTTTATTCCTCCGAATAGACAAAGAAGAGCCGAGCGCCTCAATATACTTCTTTAAAAACTTTTCATTGAACTCTGACCAGCCGTTAGGCAGTCTTTCAGCCTCGATAATACTTCCCTCTATCCTGTCGACGACAGTATATTCATTTTGCTTTTTACCCTCAATCATCTGGGAGGACCTGTCGATAAACAACCGGGCTCTCGCATGCAACGGCACATCTCTTAAGTTCATTCACACTTTAATCTGATAGTCAGTAACATCAAGATAGTCATGTTCTGGATTTCCAGGGGCCACGCCCCTCTCTCTGCCACAGAACTGCATCTGGATTCAAGCAACTGTCTGTGACCCACACAAGGTCATCCTCTTCTATTAAGATTGTCTCATATTTCAATATCCTAAAGTCTTTGAGCCATTGTCCTGCTTTCTGATTTAAGAATTCTTTGCCTTTTACTCCAGAAACCTTGACACCTTTGTTAGTTAATTTAACACCGCAAGGTTAAAAGCTTAGGGAAGATTGTGCTGCTCCCATATCCATTAAAAACACAGTTTCCTCTCCTTCAGATCCCGCCGTTAAATTTATCAAGGGTTCCCAGTGGGTCTTATGAGGACGGAACCCTGATTCCCCTAATCTTCATTAAAAATCATCAGTGATACCTCTTCTCTTTGTCGTCCTAACATTAGACATTGTCTTTTAAAATGTCCTGGTTTTTTTCCGCAGTAATAACATCCTGCTGGCTGCTTCGTTCCCCTACCATCTGCTCTCTGTCTCTCTTGTCCTCCTCTGTTCTCTGATTCTAACTTGCTCGTCGTAATTTCTTCAACTGCTGCAACCATTATTTTAGCCTTTTGTTTTTGTTTCTCCACCTTCCTTTTCACATACACGTTCTGTGCCTCATATAACAGATCTTCTATCTGTTTTTCGCTCCAGCCTTCTAATTTCTGGAATTTATTTTGTGTGTCCGGCCATGATTTAGTCACAAATTGGACCTTTAAAAATCCCTGTACTACCGGATCATCAGGACTCATTTCCAAATATTTTCTTCTGGCTTATTTTAATTTCTGTAAAAAGGCTGATGGGAATTCCTCCTTTTCATTCAAAAGATTTTTAAAAATTCTGAGATTTAGGTGCTGCTTCTTTAATACGCAAAATGATAATTTCTCGAACGTCCCTCATTTTACTTCTGTCGTGTTCATCCATACACTTCCAACATGGGTCCACATTGGGGAATTTGTTTTTGGCTGGTATCACTCCCTCACCCACCGGATGTCTTTTTTTTTATTCCCTCAGAGCAGCTCTTCTAATCATGCTCCTTTCTTTTCCTGACCGTACCTGATCTGGGGTGCTGACTACTAAGTCTTCCCTAAAAGTAAGTTTGCGCCTATCCTCTACCAATAAGGCTTTTGCTACCTCTGCCGACACACACTCTGGCCAGTAATATAGCTTTCCATTCTTTAATTAACAATTAATTAATGCAGTCATGTTTTAAATTAACCATGAATCAATATGACAGGTCACTGAGAACATATGAAGGAACCCTACCAATTAAAATTGATTCAGGCTAATGCAATTGAATTATTATGAAAATTATTGATTAATTATATATATTATATAATTCAACATGGAAACACAACAAGTGATTACAACCTTTTAAAACCTGTAATCGCACAGTTCTGTTTGTTTACCAGTCACTTGTGACTTCTCATTCTGTTTCTGTAATTGTTTTGCTCGAGCACATTCATTTTTAAGAACCTCAACAGATTCCATAGCACCTTTTGTAGTTCATTAAATCCCCAGTTTGGTGGCAATATCTCGTTATGAACGCAAAATAATTCTTCATGCCTCTCATCACAAAACTGTTGCCATAATGTTACATTGCCAGATCAATTGCTGAGCCGATTTAACCAAATGAACAGGTTTAGGGCAACCTCATGGCCATTCCTCATCACCCAATGTTTTATTTAGACCTTGATTCTTTTAAAGAAATATTGGAATATTTCTTCCTCCTGTAATCTCAAATGCAATTTATCAATTTATGCTTGCTTTTTTTAAAAAAAAGCCTGTCCCTAACTCTATATTTTGGAATCGTACTTATAAATATATATTTATTCATTATAAATTCATTTATTCAGTGTTTAATATTGAAAATGCAAAATGCACACAATTCCCAACTCTGAAATCCACCACAATTACCTGGTACCAGTCCCCTGATTGAAATCCAAAACTAGTCCTCCCAAGTAGTCCTGACCAGTCATTGCTCAATTACAATGCTATAGGTCGTGAAATAACCAGTGCTGCCTTAAAAAGTTTTGTCTATTCAAGTTTAAACTTCAACTGTCCTCCATAAATCGCTTTTATGTAGGGAAAAAATAAATTAGTTAGAAACTGATAGTAAGGCAGTCATGATTTGTAAAAAGAACATTTTATTTCATAATCTTGCAAAATCCTTAACCTTAAAAGAAATCATGTTAAAATTTTCATAATAGAAATCAGATTCAAAACATTCCTGGATCTCAAGCTCCAGGGAACATTCAATCACCAACAAACAAATGTGCATTCACACTGAATCACAAAAGGTTAAACTTTCGACCCGCTGTACAGCTCTTCTCTCTCTCTCTCTCTCTTTCTCTCTCTCTGTCACACACAGACACCATGTCTCACAGACACTTTGAGTTTCCCGCAACGACTCCTCTAGCTTTTGAATTTTTTTTTGCGTCTGACCATAAGTAAGTGACGAAGTGCACCTTCAGTAGCCCTTCGTCTACCAGCCCTTCTGACACAAAGCATAATCTGATTCCTCCTTGCTGTAAGGCTGTTTTTAATTGACATTTTATCATTTGTTTTCTTATTCTTTCCTCGCGTCGGGGGATTGTACTTCCAATCTCTTAACATTTTTCCTAAACGACTGCCCGTTGGAATGTGGTCCTCAGACGTCCCTCTAATGTCCCCTTCTAAACTTAAATCACTATTTTTATTCCCCATTTCTATGATCGGCCGTTTCTTTATGTACTTTTGTTAACCTTACTGAGTTTGCTGTCACCTTCTTCCACACCCACTTCAGGGTTCTGAGCTTTGCGTGGGGGATTTCCCCACATAACCACCGTTCTAAGGCTGGGTGATCGAATCAGGTAGACACCTTACTCATCAGATTAATCTTAGCCAATTAAACACTTTAATTTAAGTGTTGCCAATTACCCGTACATCTCGTTCGTCTCGTACTTTTTGTACATCCCCGACCACCAAGGCAATATTTAAAGGTCAATTTTCTTACCTTGGCCTGTGCACAAGAGTCACCTGGTCGAATTCGCGCGCCCTTATCCCGCGGAAATACTCCGGATATATCCACCTGGCAACCGTGACAACTGCTACCTACTCTGGTTGATCGGGTTCGCCTAATGCGGTCGCCCAGAACCCCAGTTCCCCGGATCCCCAGGTATATCCTAGCGGCACCAGATACGTGGACACACATCCACCTGGCAGCAAATACCACTGACGGTCTCCCGGATGCATCGAGCTAGCAGCAACTACTGCTACCAAACTCGGTTGCCAGCTACCTGGATATATCCAACTGGCAGCAACTAACGCTGCTTACCTCTGTAAACTAGAACCGTGGTTCCCCAGATCACCGAATATATCCAACTGGCAGCAAATACCGCTGCCATCCACCCGGATACATCCACCTGGCAACAGCATCAACGGTTACCCACCCTGGCTGACTGAATTAGCCTATTAGAGTCACCAGCACCCCGGTTCTCCGGATCCCCGAATATATGCAAATGGCAGCAAATACTGCTGACTACCCCGGTCGCCTGGATAAATCTTTAAGATCTTTTTTACTCGCGTCTTGTGCGCACAAGAGTCGCCCGACTGAACCAACCTGCCTCTGCCCGTCTTGTTACCAGGGTCTCCTCGTCCTCGTCACGCTCGCCCAAAGCCACCTCCGCAATAAGGTGAACCGAGAGATCGCCGAAATCAGCGTTTCTCCAAGAATGCCGAGCGACCGGAGTTTGGGATCCCGGAACGAGCCCCCAAATCTGTTAGAAACAAGATTCAATAAAATTTAGACGAGACCACCAAAACTGGAAACAAGACAATTTATTGTGAACTTGCAAGTAAGGGCTTCAATTGCATAAGCAAATGAGCAAATTAGAACATAGGTTAATGTAAAGTTATACCCTTTGAGCTAGGTAAGGACATCTCTCCAGACTCCTAATTACCCAATCTCTCTTACTGCGCCAGACCACTGTCCAGCTGGGCTCCACCCTTATTACTTCTCCCTTCGCCAGTTTGGCAACCTACCTTTCTGTGAATGCTGACACATACATTTATTTTGTCGACAGTACATCTGGATTTAGTTTAACATTTTGTATCAATTCTGCAGATACATTCCATTCTCAGGCATTAAATTAACTTGTATCATTTTGTATAGCTCAAGCATTTCGGCTATCTCAGCTTTTTGCTGAAAGCATAATTTTACAAAATAACTTTTTGTTTTAGCAATTACACACCAAAGTTAGTATTTAATTAACCACAATAATACGCTGAAAGGTCCCTAAATACCTGCAGGATGAATAGATCTCTTGCTGTACCCCTTTTCTGTAGGTTTTTTCTATATCTGCAAAAACAACACTCTACCCCATTTCTCACACCATGACAGAGATTAAGCTAACCGTTCGATTGACTCATACATGTTTTGCCTGATTTCATTTTTAAACAGTGGTGTCACCCTTGATGTTTTCCAATCTACAGGCTCTGTTCTAGAGTAAGCGATTTTTGGAAAAATATGCAAGTGTACTTGCCATTTCTCCTTTCATCTCTTTTACTACACAGGGATGCACTCCATCAGGGTCACGAGACTTTTCTACCTGAGTTCCATTAGCTTGACTAACACTATCTCCTCCATAATAATGATTGTTTCCATGTCCTCATCTACCATCTACCTTCATTGCTTTGTCAATTAGTGGCATGTCATTAATGTTGTCCAACGTGAGGACCCGATGCAAAATACCTTTTCAATGTCTCAACCAAGTGATCATACCCCATTAGTAAATGTCTCTTCTCAACCTCCAAATGAACAACGTTTATTTTAGCCACTCTTTTTCGGTTTATATTTCATAGAACATTTTGCATTCCGTGTTTATCTGTGGTGCTCGTCATTTTTTCTCTCGTGTTCTATGGTCCATTTCTTTATAACTATGCTTGCAACTTTCTGTTGACCTTTAAATCTTTTCCAAATCTTCTAGTTTCCTGCTATTCTTGACTAAATTGTGTGCCCTCTGTTCTAATTGGATAGACTTCCTTATTTCCGAAGGGGATGATTACCCATTTTCTTACAGTTCTTCATTTTCACTGAATATACTCTTACTAAAATCTTTGAAAAATTGATTTGAACTCATCCACTGAAAGTCAACTGGCCCACCAGTGTATTGTAGTCTCTTCATGTTTAAGCACTGGTCTTTGTTTTTATGCATTTATATTCACATCTCCATCTGTGTTCTGAAATCAACACTGTGATTGCTCCTTCCAAGAGTATCCCTAACTCTATGTCATTAATTATTCCTGTCTCATTGCACCATGCATGACCAAGGATAGTTTGAGCCGTCTTAGGTTCCGTTGCATTCTGTTCAAGGATACTATTATGGATGCACTCATCAAACCCCTCCACAAGACTGCCAGGAGAGCGCCGGTTCGAACAGTCAATATGAGATTAAAATCCCCCCAGATAATTGCCGTGTACTTTTTACAGGCATTATTTATTTGTTTATTCCCACCCCAATATGATGTTACTATTTGTTATTCTTTTGACTATGTATAAAAGTGAATTTTTTTGTCTTTGAATATTTAATTTCCAACCAAATGGATTCCAACTTATTATGATGTCGTTCTTCAAGACCGGAGCTACACCACTTCCCTCACCTTCCTGTGTGTCCTTCTGAATACTCTGAACGCCTGGAGATGCAACTCTCCATCGTGACCAACCTGTAACCATGTCTCCATAATGGCTACTAAATTATTTTCATTCGCGATGAGTTGTGCTGTTAACTCATTGATCTTATTACGAATTCAGGTAAAGTGCCTAATGGTAGTATTCATACCCTCATGATTTCCAACATATATCATAATATTTCCTGAGTTATCCATCCCTTTGTACTTACTTCATACGCTGAATTGTACTTGAACCCTCTGGCATGCATGTTAACCGGCTGCTTACCGTTTTTTTACTGTCATACTTCCTGTCATTTTCCCTTTCCCTCGCCCCTCACCAAGTCCCTATTTTGAAGTACATGTGAGCACTCTATTTATACTTGCGTGAAAACATGGGATCCAGATCGGTTCAGATGTAGACTGTCCCTTTAGTACAGATCTCCCATGATTCCAAAACTGATGCCAATGCCCATGAAATGGAATCCTTGACATTTGACACCCCGACTTGATGTTCCGATGGTCACTTTTCTGAAATATCCAACATGTGTAAACTATTTGACTGTATTTGTGTCATCAGCGTGGAAGTCTCCTTCTTTTGTTGCACAAACATAACTGGGATTAATTCCCATTTGGAGTACTGTGGTCAGATGTGATCAGCACACCTTGGCAAAGTGTTTTCTTCTGTGTATGTCAACAACACACAACGAACTGTTCAAATCATTAATTCCATTAGTTGGCGCACACCCTTGTCTCCTGAACTATTCTTTAACGCAAGAAGCATCCAGAGATTTGGGTAGGAATGTAGTATAACTTAACGACAACATTTCTTTGACTTCAGGACTGATGTTATTCAGAAGATTACAGAAAATATGCCCTGCTTTGTGGAAAATTTCGAAAGCTGTTGTGTTATCTATTAAAAATCAGCAATCAAATAGAGTATTTAAAAAGATGGCATATCCATATATTGGGGGCTCTAGAACCGAGGGAATGATCTGAAATTTATGAGGTGACTGTTCAGGCAAGATGGTCGGAAGAGCTGCTTCGGGCAAGGGGTGCGAAATGTTTGGAACACTCTGGCATAAGTGGCAGAAGTTGTTGCATCAGTTACTCATTTCATGTCTGCACGAATTTTCTTTGTATCACGCTAAGTTGTCAGGGGTATGAGCTGAAGAAATTTGCCTAAGAACTATGAATGTTGGCCAAAATCCCACAGGAATGTTTTATGTATAGGAGCATAGAGTCTCAGAGTCATAGAGATGTACAGCATGGAAACAGACCCATCGGTTCAACACGTCCATGCAGTCCAGCGATCCCAATCTAGTCACACCTGCCAGCACTCAGCGCATATGCCTTAAAGCCCCTCCTATTCATATGACCAACCAAATGACTCTTAATTGTTGCAATTCTACCTGCCTCCAGCACTTCAACTGGCAGCTCATTCCATACACGTACCACATTCTGTGTGAAATAGCTGCCCCGAGTTCTCTTTTATATCTTTCCCCTCTCACCCTAAACCAATGTGTTCTAGTTGTGGTCTACCCAACGCCCCAGGGGAAATAATTTGCTTATTTATCCTATCCACGCTCCTCATAATTTTGTGACCTTCTGTAATGTCAATCCGCAGCTTCCAACGGTTCAGGGAAAATAGCCCCAGTCCGATCAGCTTCTCCCTGTAGCTCAAATTCTCCAACCCTGGCAAATACTTCAAAACCTTTTCTGAACCCTTTCAAATTTCACAATGTCTTTCTGATAGGAAGAAGACCCGAATTGCACGCAATAATCCAACAGTTGACTCATCAATGTCCTGCGCAGCATCAACATGACATCCTAACTACTCTATTCAATACTCTCACCAATAAACGAAAGCATACCAAACGCCTTCTTCACTATCCTATCTACCTGCGACTCCACTTTCAAGGAGCTAAGAACCTGCACTCCAATGTCTGTTTGTTCAGCAACACTCCCCAGGACATGACCATTAAGTGTATAAATCCTGCTAAAATTTGTTTTCCCAAAATGCAGCACCTCGCATTTATCTGAATTAAACTCCATCTGCCTCTTCTCAGCCCACTGGACCATTTGGTCAAGATCTTGCTGTAATCCGAGGTAACCATCTTCATTGTCCACTACACCTCCAATTTTGGCATCATCTGCAAACTTACTAACTGTACCTCTTATACTCGCTACCAAAACATTTATGTAAATAAACAAAATGTAGAGGACCCAGCACCGATCCTTGTGGCAATCCGCTTGTCACAGGCCTCCAGTCCCGAAAAACAATCATCCATTTCCACCATCTGTCTTCTTCATTTAAGCTAGTTCTGTATCCAAATGGCTAATTCTTCCTGTAGTCCGTGAGGTCTAACCTTGCTAACCAGTCCTCCGTGGGGAACCTGGTCGAACGCCTTATTGAAATCCATATACATCACATCTATCGTGCTGCCCTCATCATTCCTCTTTGTGACTTCTACAAAAAAAACTCAATCAAGTTTATGAGACATAATTTTCCATACACAAAGCCACTTAGCTATCTCTTATCAGTCACTGCCTTTCCAAATACATGTACATCTTGTCCCTTAGGATTCCTTCCAACAACTTTCCCACCACCGGCGTCAGGCTCACTGGTCTATAGTTCCCTGGCTTGTCGTTACAGCCCTTCTTAAACATGGCACCACGTTAGCCAACCTCCAGTCTTCTTGCACCTCCCCTGTGACTATCGATAATGCAAACATTTCAGCAAATGCCCAGCAATCACTTCCCCAACTTACCACAGAGTTGTAGGGTACACCTGATCAGGTCCTGAGGATTTATCCAAACTTATGCATTTCAATACATCCAGCACCTCTTCCTCTGTAATATGGACATTTTGCACGGAGTCACCATCTATTTTCCAACAGATTTTATCTTCCATGTCCTTTTCCACAGTAAACACTGATGCACAATACTCGTTTAGTATCTCCCCCATTTTCTGCGGTTCAACACAGATGCCGCCTTGCTGATCTTTGAGGGGCCCTATTTTCTCCCTAGTTACCCTTTTGTCCTTAACATATTTGTAAAAACAACTTCGACTCTCCTTATTTCTATTTGTCAAAGCGATCTCATGTCTCCTTTTTGCCGTCCTGATATCCCTCTTCAGTATACTTCTACTACCTTTGTGCTCTTCTGAGGATTCACTCGGACTAACCTGTCTTTACTTAACATATGCTTCCTTCTTTTTACTTAACCCAACCCTCAATTTATCTCGTCATCCAACAGTCCCTATCCCTACCAGACTTTCCTTTCACCCTAACAGAAATATAATTTCTTTGGATTCTCGTTATCTCATTTCTGAATACTTCCCATTTTCCTGCCGTCCCTTTATCTGCGAATATCTGCCCCAAATCAGTTTGTCATCTCTGATGACAAGCACTTCATTGCAACTTGACGATCCGAATCTCTATGTTTAATTTCGAGACAGGAGGAGACTGCTAGTGTACAGACGGAAGGGAACGAAATTTTAGAAAAGGTCCAAGAGATCAAGCACACACCATTGCGGACTGGCAGGACTGTTAACTAGATGGGGAGGTAGCTGAATGACGAGGGAAGACGAAGAGAGTGGATAATGAAGAGACTTATCGAGCACAACAACAGACAATTTGAGATTACGAACTTCCATAGATCTTTACATGTGCAAACTATCTTCTAAATTTTCAAGGATCGAGAGGAGAGCCAGTTGGGCGGAAAGGTAGTGGCTGCAGGCAACATTATTAACCTTTATGTCTAATGATTGTCTAAAAACCAGCATGTTTTATACATATCTAATTTAATTGTTGTATCCATCAACATCGAATAACTAAATTACTGTCCAAGCCTTCCCAGCAAGACAACCGAATGCAATGTTAAAATGGAACACACTGTGAAAATAGGATGGGATGCAATTTGATTGGAGGAACAGAGTCATAGGGTATTGTCTTCGGAGTTTTGAAGCGCTGATAGACTTGTGAGTCCTGCTTCTGGGTTTTCTTCAGGTTGGTTTGCAGTTTCACTTGGAGGGAAGGAAGTCACATGAAATGTCAACATTCATTTTGAGCGTGCCAGAATGAACATCCGTGATTATACTGCTAATGCTGTGTAAGGCTCCAGTCCGTTTGATTAAATGAGTGATCAGACAGAAGGGATATATCACCAATTTTTTAAAATTGTCCTCTGAACCTATTCTGTGTCACTACATAGATTCCAGTGTTTGTGCAGCATCTCAGGAACTGTAGTATGAGTCCTATTTCTTGAGCATACGCAGGGACATAATTCAAATATCCCAGATTATCCATTCTTTCAAGCATTTGTATTCACGGCAAACATTGCCCACAGCAGAATGAAAATGCCTAAAACCAGAAACTGAAGAACAATTGATTTTCTTCAGTTCTCCATCTCCGTGTCTCTGGGACACTTCCCATTGTTGTGAGTCCAGAATCTCCTGCGGGCTGTACTGTTCACTACAATATGTCTGACGGTGAAAATGTTGAGCAGCAAAATCAGAATGAATGGGAGACAAGGTGAGAGAATGTAGTGAACAATTTAAATTATGGCCCATAACTCTAAGTTATCATCAATCAATTGTATACCACAAAACATAGGATGATTTGATAAACGATAATTATTGTTATGCATAAAATACCATCTGATATTATTTAAACAGCTCAGTACAGTCACTGTTCTGAGAACCACCGCCACTGTTTCCTCATTGCAATATTTAGTTTTGAACTTGTGACAACGAATGGCTACCAAGCGGTCGAAGATGAATGTGACTGTGAACCAGACTGATCAATCGGATGCTGCATAAAGCAGGACATCATGAATGTTGCACAAATCGAGATCCTCCAGAAAAGTGAAGACTTCTGGATAAACAATTGGAATATGTCTCTATATCAGGTCAAGGAACACCACCAGTAAATCTGCCATTGCCATGGCCAGCAGATAGCGAGTGACACATCTGGAGAGCCCACACTTCCCACGGAACAGGATCACACTCGTCGCTGTATTAATTGTGGAAAAGGAAACTACG
Source organism: Hemiscyllium ocellatum (assembly GCF_020745735.1). Taxonomy (NCBI): domain Eukaryota; kingdom Metazoa; phylum Chordata; class Chondrichthyes; order Orectolobiformes; family Hemiscylliidae; genus Hemiscyllium; species Hemiscyllium ocellatum. The sequence continues at coordinate 731,645 of NW_026867542.1, forward strand.
ATATAACACTTAACGATTGATGAGGGAAGTAACTGCAATATTCAATGTTCACTTCATCCATAAGTGGTGCACAAACAGGACTTTGTTTTCCATTCAGAAGGCATAATCCTCAACGAGCACCTTCCAAATTCTCTACTCTGATGTAACTAATTATTGTATACATAGTTGCAGGAGAAAGTGATGGAACGTGTGGTGTTCGAAAAGCACAGCAGGTCAGAAAGCATCCGAGGAGCAGGAGAGTCGATATTTAGAGCAAAAACTCTTCATCAGCAAGCAGGGAAAAGCCCAATGGGATGAGAGATCAATGGGAGCGGGAGGACTGTGGGGAAGGTAGCAGGGAATGCCCTAGGTAGATGGAGGTGAAATGTCAGAAAGGAGGTTGATGGAAATTGGTAGGAAGAAAGCTGGACAGTTTGGACAGTTTTAGAGGTTGGTGTCGAGTCGGAATGTTGGCTCTGGAATAAGTTGCTGAATATGTGTTGCTGGAAAAGCGCAGCAGGTCAGGCAGCATCCAAGGAGCAAGAGAATCGACTTATCGGAAATGAGCCCTTCTTCAGGAATGATCTCCTGCTCCTTGGATGCTGCCTGACCTACTGCGCTTTTCCAGCAACACATTTTCAGTTCTGATCTCCAGCATCTGCAGTCCTCACTTTCTCACTAGATATTAACTAGTATGTTGACGAAACGTCTGAAAATGCACCTTCCAACTCAGCGTGCAAACCGACATCGATATTATTTAATTATATTTTGTTATTATATGATATTATATGATATTATATTATACTATACTATATCATGACAGCCGCAAGAATCGTGACTGTACCGCAAATTCGTTCATTGATCAGCACAATAGCTCAGTAGTTAGCATTACTGTCTCACAGTACCAGGACACAGACTTGATTTCACAAAGGCGCAACTGGTTGTGTGGAGTTTTCGCATTCACCTCATGACTGTTTGCTTTCCTCTGATTTCTCTGGTTCTCCCCAACACTTTGAAGATGTGCAGCATCGTTGGATTAGCTATGGGGAATCCAAGATTAAAGGGGGAGGATGAGCACGTCGTCTGGTCGAGATGTCCTTCAGGGGGTCGACATGAAAACGATGGTACGACATTACATTATTTTTGTATACACTGTCGTTTACTGATCACCTATTGAACACATCAATTAGGTCACCCCTTCACCTTCTAAATTCAAGAGAATATGGGCCTCCTGATCAAATAATCCATGAAGTGCAGACATCATTCTTGTCGGCCCACAATTTACTTGCTCCAATATCAATATCACCGTTCTGAGATCCGGTTCGCATCTCTGCTCACAGTAGTCCAAATTGTGTGTTAGCAGAGTGTTGTAAAATTGCAGCAGAACTTCTGTGCCCTCATGCTCCAGTCCCCGAGTTGACGCCAGCATTGTTTCTCCTGCCTTGATTATTTTCTGCAAAATGCCCCCTATAAACCTTGTTTACATTCATTCACTCTCTTGTAGAATCTGTGTTATCGATCTAATAACTCTGGTGAGAAAACGAGTGACATGTCTTCCTGTAATAAGTGACACATCATATTGATGAAGGGAACAAACAAAATGTGCAAACCTTCTCCAGACGTTCGACTTAAATCTTTATGAAATGTAGATTCGAATGGCATCGAGACAGAAGGACAAATTGAATTCATTAAAATTGTCGAAGGAAGAGTTGCTTCATGGTAACCTACTGGAGGTCATTGTGGAAAACTTCGTCAGGGGAAGTTGCCGGGAGTGGAGGCCTGTAAAAACGCCATCCCATATTCCTAATTCCGTCGTCTCCGCCGCATCTGCTCCCAGGAGGACCAGTCCAATCCCGTACAACGTAGATGGCCTCCTTCTTCAAAGACCACAATTTCCCCCCAGACGTGATCGACGATGCCCTCCACTGCATCTCCTCCACTTCCCGCTCCTCCGCCCTTGAGCCCCGCCCCTCCATCGCATCTCCTCCACTTCCCACGTATCATCCGCCGTCATTTTCGCCACCTCCAAACGGACCCTACAACCAGGGATATATTTCCCTCCCCTCCCCTATCAGCGTTCCAAAAAGACCACATCCTCTGTGACTCCCTCATCAGGTCCACACCGCCCACCAACCCAACCTCCACTCCCGGCACCTTCCCCTTCAATCACAAGAAATGCAAAACTTGCGCCCACACCTCCTCGCTTACTTCTCTCCAAGGCCCCAAGGGATCCTTCCATATCCGCCATAAATTCACCTTCACCTCCACATACATCATCTAGTGCATCCGCTGCACCCGATGTGGCCTCCTCTATATTGGGGAGACAGGCCGCCTACTTGCGGAACATTCCAGAGAACACCTCTGGGACACCCGGACCAACCAAGCCAACCACCCCGTGGCTCAACACTTCAACTCCCCCTCCCATTCCACCAAGGACATGCAGGTCCTTGGACTCTTCCATCGCCAGACCATGGCAACATGACGGTTGGAGGAAGAGTACCTCATCTTCCGCTTAGGAACTCTCCAACCACAAGGGATGAACTCAGATTTCTCCATTTACCTCATTTCCACTCTGCCCACCTTGTCTCAGTCAAATCTCTCGAACTCAGCACCGCCTTCCTAACCTGAATCTTCTTCCTGACCTCTCCGCCCCCACCCCACTCCGGCCTATCACCCTCACCTTGACCTCCTTTCACCTATCGCATCTCCAACGCCTCTCCCCCAAGTCCCTCCTCCCTATCTTTTATCTTAGCCTGCTGGACACACTTTCCTCATTCCTGAAGAAGGGCTTATGCCCGAAACGTCGAATCTCCTGTTACTTGGGTGCTGCCTGACCTGCTGTTCTTTTCCAGCAACACATTTTCAGCTACTGTCTCAGAGATTAACAAAATAAAAAGTTTCCAGTAGAACTCGGCAGGCCTTTCAGCACCTGCAAACATACAACTCCCAGTGTCTGCGTATGTTTTCTCCGAGTTCTCTGGTTTCCTCGCACAGTCCAAAGGTATGCCAGCAAGGAGAAGTGGACATGCGAAATTGCCCATAGTTTTCAGGAACGTGTAGCTTATGTGTATTGGACAGGGAAAAAGTACTGTTGCAGGGTAGGGGAATGGTTCGAGATGGGTTGGTTTTCGGAGGCTCTGATTGAGCCCATTGGGCCTAATGGGTTGTTTCCACACTGTCAAGATTCTATGAAATCAGAGTGAATGTTTCAGAGCCTCATACAAAAACATCTGTTCACAACACTACTGACGCTCTGAAAAAAAAACAGTGTGTCCCATGTTAATGAAGAACTGCAGTGATTCACCACATCTCCTTGGCGATCTCTTCACAAAGCCCAGGTAAGCTGAATTTGCACAGGTCTGTCAGGAGTGCGCTGAGAGGATTATGCATGAGGAATATACGACAATGTTATTTACGAGATCGTCATTGTGTTACACCCCTTTGGCGCCTCATTAACGCCCCAATTGGAGCTTACTGATCGGTGCAGGCTCTGCTCGATATGGCTCAATGACTATACGCAACAACAGAAAGCGTCCTCAGTGTGAAGGCAACTTTGCTTCTTTACTAAGGACTGAGTGGCCTTTATTCATGCCAATGATTATGTGGATAAATATATTCGAGGAAGGAAGATTTGAAAGATGGAAGGCAGGGACATTATTTCCCTTTCTGTGGTTTCCCTCACCAGGAATTTCAGGAAAGACTTTGGCACTCAAATCTAAATCAATTTGATTAGGCATCAGAGAAACCAAAGCTTTTAAGTTGAAGGCGATTAAAGTCCGAATGCCAGAATGATTTAGGATTTCTGGCTGCTTTCCAACAGTTTATTATTGGTGTTGTAGAAGACAAGACTGTCAGCTGAAAGAGGGTGATAGGTGCAAACCAGCATGATAAATCCTATACCGAGTCTTCCAACATGACCGGGCCTCCCTCCGAATGGTGACAAATGGTTGAGGCTGAACGATATGACTCTGTGAGGATGTTGCTGTTGGACTAGTTCTGCTTGTTTTTACGACCTCCTCACCCCCCAACCCCCACGAACGCTCCCCATTAAATGATGGAAAAACGACAGCATAGACAACAGGCAAGGCAACTAATTTTATGTATGCAATTCAGAAAAAAGTAAGTCAAGTGTCATTGGATCCACACAATGGAACGCAGTCGATCAACAGAAATCATCTGGCCCCTCACACGGTGCTCACATTCGATTTTCTTTTTTGTTTCACATCCGGTTTGACTTGCAGCAGTAGTTCTCTGCGAGACAAGCGTCACTTTGTCGAATTTCATGCGGAAGACAACGAGATTCCCTACAAATTCCATTTTTGAGTTCACAAGGCGGTATGGGGACTGCAAGACAAAAAGGAACTGTTCAACGAGGACGTTGCCAGTAGAATTAATAACCCGTCTGTGATTGAACCACGTAGTCAAGTGAGCAGAACTGTATCCATTGCTGCTGGTCTGGTCCAATCGAAACAGATGGACACCAAAACTCTGCACAATCTTCTGAGTGCAGACTTACCAAGAGATGTAAAGAGTAAAACAGTGCCCAGTGCCCTCAGTATTGTCTCATTAAGGAAGGTAAAGAGTAAAAGTATCAATATACTCCAATTGTGGTCACTTAGAGAAGGGTATGTTAAGTCCTACAAATGTCGTCGAACTGAGAGATGTGCAGACAACAACTATGTACAGTGTGGTCTGACAAACAGAGTTGAAACTATCGCTATATATAGCAGACAAAGTGAAGTTTAACTTAAGGTTTATGGGAACAAGGACGGTGTACAGAGCTCACTGGGGGATTAAGGAAAGTATACAGAGACCAGTAACGAGCACAGTTCTCCTACTGCGACTAAGTCGAGCCACATGCAGTCCAGCGCTATGCACAGTTCTGTCAGTGTTGTCTAACTGAGGGACAAGGAAAGTGGGGTTCACAGATTTCTCATGTCGTCTTCCCAAAGAGGATCGAGGCCATCGCTAAGCACATTGTTTCAAGTAGTGTCCTATCAGGAGACATGTAGAACAGAATTGAGCATAATGCTTCCTGTGTAACTTTATCCATGGATATGTATAACAACTCTGTGCACAGAGTTTTCTTTCGTACATAAAGATTTAAATAAAAACACAAGGTTATACGCAAGCAGATTACCAGACAGTTTTGTGCTGTGTTTCATTTCAAGTACTGTATGAGAGAATAAGCTGTGTTCCTATGGAGTGCATTCCACAGCTCGGGGCTCAGGTAGTTGAATACAATCTAAACAATGATCTCTAAATTTATCATAATTAGAATAGTATGGGGATCCTGAAGTTTGTTGCGACTAAAGGACATTGAAGAGATCGGGAGTAGCAGGTAAAAAAAGGGATTTGAAAGTATGTACCTATTCAACGTGGAAACCAGGCTGCTTAGAACAGTTCCTGGTGCATAGTTTTGAGGGCAGATAATTAGCAAATTGAATTGAACAGTTCTTCTAAAATTGTCCAAAATTAGATGTTAACTTTTCATTCAGAACTGGCAGGAATGGGATTCTGGCTGCTTGAAAGAAAGCAAAATAGATGTCAAAATTCAATTCCAAAACAACACACGATTGTGGAGCTGATGGTGATGGAATCGGTTTTGACGTAATTGTACTTACAAACAAAAGAAACTCTAGGTCCTCCATCCACAGTAATGGGCTCGACAAGCACCAAGATGATGAGCAGGAAAACCGGTGATTTCATCTTTCTCTGTCGAGTCTGTCAGCTGCACGATGCGGTGACTGGAAGAAGGAGACTATTCATAGCAAATGAGAAACTATTCTGTAGTTAATAATCATAGATCAACGTTAAGGATTGGATCCACGCTGTGCTCATCATAATGACATTTCACTAACGAAGACCAAATGTAACTAGATTCCTAACCCTACCTCGAACAAGCGGTTTACATATGCACGGGTCCTTGAAGATAACAGTTCAGGTACATAAGATTGATTTTAGAAGACAAATTGGATATTTGATTTTAGAAGGCATTTTGGGTAATTTGACATTATTAACTGAAACATGCAGTATATGAAGTAGATGGAATCATGGACAGTTACGAAGATGATCATAATTAGCAGAAGGACATAATCATGCTGAGAAATAGCAAAGAGAGGTTAGTATGGATCAAAGTGAGGTCTTGCATTTTGTAAAGTCAAATCAAGATTTGATTTTCATGGTGAAGGTTAAGGCCTTAAGGAGGGTGCTGAAACGGAGTGCCCTTGGAGTTCAGGATCACAGTTCCCTGAAAGTGGAGTCATAGGTAGACAGACCAGTGAAAAAGTCTTTTCACACACTGGCCTTCATCAGGCAGGACGTTGAGTACTGGAATTGAGAAGTTGCTTTTCAGTCGTACAGGACGTTGGCGAGGTCGCATCTTGGGGTATTGTGCTCAGTTGTGCTCAGCGTGCTACAGAGCTTTTTTTTATTAAACTGGGAAAAGTTCAGAATGTATTTACATGCATGTTCCGAAGACTCGACTTTCAAAGTTATAGGGAGAGGTTGGGCAAGATAGTACACTTTCTTTAAAGCATAGGAGACTGAGGAGGATCTCATCGGATTTGATTAGATCATGAGAGGCAAGGACAGTTTTTTTCCCGATGTCAGGGAATCAAGGACGACAGGGCACCAGTGAAAGATGAGATGGGAATGAATAAAGGGAACACGAGGAGCATTTTTTTTAATGCAGAGGCTGGTCTGCATATGGAATTACAATCTAGCAGAATTGGTTCAGGCGAGTACACTAGCAACATTCGAAATGCATTTGGACAAATACATTGGATCGGAAAGGTTTAGAAGGATGTGGGCCAAGTGCAGGGAAATGGGGTTAGTATGCATGACCTTTTAGTCGGCATTGATCATTTTGGGTGAAAGGGCCTGTCGCCGTGCTGCAGGACTCTATGAATCTATAACTATGAAAGAGCAGTCAATCTTAATTTTGATGAAAACACTGCCCTTATTTTAAAGTTGGTTTCCTGCTTCCTAGGTATTATGAACAAATTTCAAAGATGAATCTCGATCTCCTGAAACAAACAGAGAACACATCCATTGCACCACATGAGCCCTCCATGACTCAACTTTTATTGTGGAGAATCAAGGTGTGAGAATCATCTGCAGACTAAACTCAGAACACGATCAGAAAAGAAGCCCAAACGCCTGGTGGATGGCACAATTGACAGAAATACTTACATCTCAGTGATGTGACGGGTAGCAGTGTCTGACCATTTGAACAGTTCATCTCCTTGTTAAATATTTGCCACTAACACGGACTTCACTGCCCACAAGGCGCCATTCAGTCTGAGACTTTAACAAAGTTTGTATTGTCACACATTAAAGACTAGAAATGATCCAGCATCTCTTCGTAAGCTTGTGTGCTCAATGTTCGGACTGTACTGTGCTGCAATTAAGTGCGGTCCAAATGTTGTGAAACTGAAAAGGTAACTTGTGGATTGTGAGGCAGGAAGTTCGAATTTGGTGTTTGCACAATGCTGGTATGAAAGCATTGCATGTCCGCTTTTGTAGATTATGTGCATTTTCTGTTCGTAGAGATTTAGAATGGATGTCGGTGAGCAGGAGCCTGAATGTTTGCACGTACACAGAAAGCACTCGAATTGAAATGTGTATCAAAAGGCCGTACAGGCAGCAGGACAATCAGTAATTTTGTTTTTAACCAAGACGACAGGCTGTTGAATGTAGGCAATTAATTTGAACCAGGCACTTAGTTTCCTGAATCCGATCAATTTAAGCCTGATGGTTCTGACAACACAGGACCAATCCGATAGTAATAATTATTGATATCTCACCAATTATATAAAAAGAAGAGGTCAGTTGGACAAAGGCCTCAAAGCTAGCTGCCATCTTCCAGAACTAACGGTCGTCAGGTCCCGACAGAAAATGTCTTTCCCACACGGTTCTCGATGACTGAGGTGAAACACCATCGAAATACCAACGAGAACAGCGACACAACGAGAGAATAATGCTAATGTAGAATCAACAGAGCAGGCAAAACACCACAGTGGAAGACATATAACTTGGTTATAATTTGATAGACTAAATTCTAGCTTTTCTTAAAGAGGTCGGACCTTTATCTATTGAAACAGCACACCAAACAAATCTTGTCAAGTTTCTTTAGGAATCTTTTATTAGGTATTATTTTGTAATTTGAAGGGGTTTATTCAGTTTGTTAACAGTTCAGTTGGTTTATTTACTGTTAGAGTTAGATAAATGAATTGGTACTGGGTGATTTATAAATTAGTCAAGGATTTATGTCGCTTGACCATAAGAATTTGATGAAAAGCAGTTGGCACTACTTCTCACGCTGTGTACATTGCGGTACTGTAGATATTGTATCACGTAGATAATACAGAGTCTGCACAAGTTTGAGAGTCCACGTATAAGTTTTTCCACATAGTAGACATTATATTGCTGTCGATGGCAAGCAAGTGCAGACTGCTGTGTGTTGAAATATCCGTTCAGATGATCGTGCAATGTTATAGAGTATTCCTACTTCCACATATTTCCTGTCATTGTCCCTGGTTTCCGCTAAAATGGAATTGGATTTGAGCTTCTGAGCTCAATCCGCTTTTATTTTCATTTCTTTAATTTTCTCTTCTCCAGTAGTCTTTTTATCATCATCAATTTCCTTTTATTTGACTTTCAGTGAAGAGCTCTGTGGCGATAAATGGGTCCAGCAGCGGGGACCGGTGACCATGGTTTCTGCATTGTCGAAACGGTCTGAGTGCAGATTCCTTGAGGCTGTAGTCGAGCCGTGTTTGGACCTCGGACAGCACCTGGCGGCCTCATCAATGGCTACATGACCGATGGATGCCCTAAACCGACTTGCAGAATCAGGAGGAAGGTATTCGGCCTTAAAGCCTGCTGCATAATTCATCCTGACCATGGCTGTTTGCCCAACTCAACAGAATCATCCTGATTTCTCCCCAAAATCAACAGATATGTGAAGGGTAATTTCCCCTTCATAACTCCATGTTGAATCTGTCTAATCCAGCCATTGGTTTCTAAATGCTCATAGTGACGGCAGTTTGTCAGATTCTGCACCCGTCAGCACCAGTGGTGTCTGTGTTGAGAGTTCCAGGGAGGACTCATAGTGGCAACGGCAAGATGGCACTGAAGGGGAGTGATATTTGTTCCAGTTGCAGTGCCAGGGCAACCCTCGTGCCTGGCCCCCAGGTGCATTGCCCATGAAAGATCCGTAAAGTTGGAGAGTTTCTGTAATCTAAAGATATGCAGGTTAGGTGTATTGACCATAATAAATTGCCCATATTATTCAGGGATGTGGAAAGAAGTGAATTAGTCAGGAAAAATGTACTGTAATAGCAGAATGATTCTGGATGGTATACTCTTCAGAAGGTCTATGTGGAGTTTTTGGGCCGACTGACCTGTTTCTGCACGGTAGAGATTCTATGAATTCTCTGATGTTATCTATCCATTTTCTAACATTGTATTCTATGTTTTGACATATGTTCCTTTTGCTTTAAGATAACACTAGAGAGTGGCCACAGTATAAAATACTTTTCACGACGTTTAGGAACGAGATACGAGTGACAACAAATATATCAACGAATAATTAAATCAACTTCAGACAGCATTCCCACCTCAAAATCCTCCTGTTATTTTCAAAAGAATTCCCACTTCCTCACGATCATTTCATTTGAGATGACATTCCAATAGCCACATTGTGCTGTTGATTTAAACAGTGTCACCACTTAGACATATTCCAATTATTTTGGGCCACATTCCTAATTACACATTTCTTTGTTATTGTGAGATATTACAGCTTCCAAATGTTTCCTGTTTTTATTGGACACGATTCTCACGTGTTCACTGGTACGATCAGCAAAATTTCCACTTCCATCTGTCCATCTCTTTTCAGACAATATTCCCGCTTCCACATTCCCCTGTTATTTTGACTGGAGTTGTCACTTCCACATAATGCCTCCTTGTTCATGCAGTGTCCTCACTTCCACACGTGCACTAGCATTAAAGGCAGCATCCCCAGTTCCTCGTGTTGCAGTTATTTTCTACCGTTTTGGAGAGGTTTTCAAGAGGCCTCCTGTATCACGTGTTTAGACATCGATATTTGTTCGGAGGTTCTTATCAATTCAGCCTGGGGAGGTCACTGGGGAGAGAGTCCAATGCATTCTGCACACTCCCTACCCCCTAATATAGTACAGGATGTTCGCACATTCCTCCTTAAAATGATTGCATGCAACATTGATATCAGCGATTGCCACATCTCCTTTATTCGATGTGCCCTTCTAAAGACATTTGCCAGCTGCAATGTAACGGAGTGGGGGATGAGTGCCATCTTATGCAGTTGTTAATTTGCATTTTTCCTCAGACATCCGTTCCCACTTGCACGTTTAAACTCAAACTAAAAACTGCGTGTGCTGAAGATCTGAACCCAAACTCTTTTGATGAAAACTCGCCAGAATTGAGATATTAACTGCTAAATCAATCAGATTTTAACTGCTTTCTTCCCGCAGATCCAGTCAGAATTGTTAAGTTCCATGAACAATTTCAATCCCTGCACGTCAAACTTTCTGTTTATACATGCACAAAGCATGTACTGCCGTTTTGAAGTCGATATGCAACTCTCCCCAACTTTTGTTTCTCTTTGCTGTTTCTGAACTTCACTCAAAATGATTATGTGGAATCTGGGCTGAGGCGACCTTCGTGGCAGATTCGAAACGGATGTTCAGTGAGGCCAAATTCGATTTTGAAGTCACCTCGCTGCCTCTTGTTCGCTCATCTCAATGGGGATGGTGAGGTTGTCATCAGGTTACCCCTCCCCGTGAAGGAGTGGAAAGGACAATGTTATGCTTTCCTCCAGACATCCGAGACTGCAGAAAGCTTGATCGGCAAATTCAGAGGAGGCTGCCTTCGTCTGGTGTCATGGCCTTCACTCCTGGTTTTGATGAAATAGAGGTCCTGAATGTGTACTTCCCCACGCAGTAGGAGTTCCATGCATATGTGCGCAATGCAGGGGAGGGGCGTAGGTGAGTTTTTGAAGATACAATGCACGTCCTTAAAAATGACATTCTTTCAGCTTTTCAGCCATTATTCCCTGCCCGATTGCAACTGTATTTTGCCAATTTGACTGAACAAGAAAAGTCCTGATTGGAAATATCTCAGGAACCACCATCACTTTCGTTAATTATTTCCCATCCCATTGGCAGGACAGGATCACGATTGTTCGTGGCAGTGTGAGATAGATGGGAAAGTAGTAACTCTGGATATCGTCAAAACTGGCTTCAGAAACACATAAATCTCAATAAGAGCAGGTCAGATAGATTAAAGAAAACATAGTGCTGATTGACATCTCCTGCTCTTCCCAGTGCACCCTTTGATAAATTAGGTCTCATTGATCATGAAAACAAATTGGAGACTCCACTGAGGGTGAATACGGCACACATTATACTCTTCAATTTCCATCAGCATGAATTTCTCTACTGGACAATCTTTGAGCAGGCCGAGGCAGAAAATGCCCAAAAGCTAGACTGCAGTAAGGGATGGTAGGTTAGGCAGCATCCAAGGAACAGGAAATTCGACGTTTCGGGCCAGAGCCCTTCATCAGGAATTCCTGATGAAGGGCTCTGGCCCGAAACGTCGAATTTCCTGTTCCTTGGATGCTGCCTAACCTGCTGTGCTTTAACCAGCAACACATTTTCAGCTCTGATCTCCAGCATCTGCAGACCTCACTTTTTACTTGCAGTAAGGGATGACTGAACCGACAACGGTGATGCATCTTGGTTGTAATGATTCTGTACCAAGATGCATCGCCCAAAACAGAATCACCAGGAGCGTCCACGCCACAGTCCTGGTGAGTTGGAATCCCATATATCGTAAACATACAGTCGGTATTTTCATCTCATGGAGTAGCATCCTGCGAATCTAAACTGGTCGTCCAAAAGGAAACGTGAGTTGTCAGCAACAGAAGAAGTGCAATCAAGCACAAACATTTAACACAGACATTTTCAGGATTTTCACCTGTTAGAGGGTGTGGACCTGGAATACTTCACCGTAATGCCTATCAATGTTTGACGATTATGTGTGTGCAAGACTGAGATATGCATTTTTACCCAGTACAGGTTTTAAGAAATATGGGAATAACGTAAGAAAATGATATTGAAGATTATTAGATAAGTTAGGATTTCATTTATTAACTGAGCAGAGTCTTTGGGCCAAATGGCCTTCTTCTCATTCTAAGTCTTATGGTGTAAAGATATGCATGTACAGAGATGCGTGATCTGCTGTCTTGTGTTTGGATTGTTCATTGAAAAGACAGGTCTGTGTCGTGTAGATGAGCTCATCATTTCGAGATCAACTAGGAAATCAAGGTTTAAAAGGCCAGAACTAGGTGAAAAAGGAAACAATATAGTGACAGTAAAGCATTCCGATTCTGATCCAGAAAGGTCGAATTATGGAGCAAAGACTTTCTATTTGACTGCTCGGAGTTTGTCGACAGGCACTATTTGTTGTCTTGGTAGCAGGACATTGCTCTGATTCCCCTCGGGGTTCTGAGTCTTGACAGTGCCGTCTCTTCTTCCACTAGTTCCAAACTTGTCAATCCAAATGTATCTCACCTATAGCGGCTGCCGTGATAGAGGGACATGCGTATCATTTTTATTGCAAAATATCTCTGAATTACTGAATTGAAGACCCCGTAATTTCGATTCAAGAAACGAACAAAACGTCTCAGCAGGTCGTAGAGAAACACTTAAAATAAACTCAGAAGCTCGGTGAAAGGCTGGAAATTTCCCAGAGTTCACTGTGATCTGCGTCAGAGACAGAGACAGAGACATTTTTTCTTTTCAGCCAGATGTGATTGTGGGAGCAAAGGCCAGCACGGTTCCATCTGCTGGAGAGGCGTCATAATCACTGCTTGGAATGACAGCAGCAAATCATTGCAGACGCTGGATTCATTAGTTTGTCTAGAGACTTTCGTCTTCAAAACGTTCAGACACGGAGGAATCATGAAAAAGATCAAGGGTCATTAGAATATGCAAAAATGAGCAGAGATGTTTGCAATTTCTTCATTCATATTTATTGAATTTAATAGAAAAAAAAATGAATGTGGAAGTCGTATAAGATTCAATCAATTGCACATCACATGCCTCCATCTGCATGGCAATCCATCACTGCCTCCCTCAGTTCCTGCTCAAAATTGCCCATTATGTATTCTCCACCTTATCAAAGCAGTTCTCATCGTTCACTAGTAAACTAATCAATTTTCTTTCCTGACTGACTTATTTATGCAACTTAACGATGACTGTGAAATGAAACTTAGAATGCAGCACATTCAGAACTTTTCATTGTTCTGTGTACAAACCTCATTATACCTTATTCGTCTCAGTTTCATTACCACACATAATTTCTAAACAACAGAAAAATGTCAACGACCGTTCAATGGTTTTGAATTTACATTATTTTGCTGATGTTAAAACATGCTTGTACAGGACATGTAAACCCAATAAATAGATCATCATCGTTTCTTGGCAACTTTGAAAATCACAAATCTGAAAATCAATTCATGAATTGTCATTGATTTACCCAGAAGAATGAATAAAACCATGCTCGTTTAATGATGCTTCTGGAGAAATCTGTTTCGGTCACGTTTACGCCATTCTGCCAAAGGCATTCATTTTGACTTTTTTTTTAAAAATGTGATTCCTTTATTCCAAAAGTCACACGGACTGGTCCAAGGCTATTATGAAACTAGAGACGGTGCAGAAAAGATTTGCAAGATATTCTGCTCAAACATTTCTGGGATATGAGGAGGCGGGCAGACGGTGGTGTGACTTGGAGCCCGTATCTCCGTATTCTCACTTACATTGCCTTTTGCCAACTAGGTGCTTCTCCAGAGTCCTCAGATTTTATGCACAATTTTTCACTGCTATCTTTGATTGGCCTGAATATTACTCTGGTCATTCTTTTATTCCTGATATACCGATAGAAGACCTTAGGGTTTTCCTTGATACAATCTACGAACAACTTCTCATGTCCTCTCCCGGATCTTTTTAATCCGAACTTTAGATTGTTTTTTGATGACTTATAACTCCTCAGCCACCGAACTGAACTGTCACGCCTTATCAAGAGTGTCCATTGTATGCAGTTTCTTTCCCATTCTATGCATCCTAAGTATTTCTTAATCACATCATAATTGCTTTTCCCCCACCTATACCTGTTTCCCTGCAGCATAACCTATCTCTTCCCAATTATATTGCAAACATAACAGAATTATGGTCACTATAGCCAAAGTGCTCACCTACCTCCAAAGCTAACACCTGCGAGGTGTCATTCCTCAGTACCAAATCCGAAAGAGCATCATCCCTAATTGGCCTGTCTACATGCTGTGTTGGAAGATTTTCCCACACCCATGGCACAAAAATTATCCATCTGATCTACTTGATCTATAGTCAATAGTCAGGAATTTAATGTCCATCACAAAAACCAACTTGTTACTCTCGCTCCTTTCGACAACCATCTTTGCTTTCCTATCATCTACATTCCTGGGACACTCCGCAGGCCTATAGAAAACTCCCAACAGGCAGATCTCTCCTTGCCTGTTTCTAATGTCTGCCCAGACTACCTCAGTGGATGTGTCCTGCTGTAATAATACCCTTGATTAACAATGCCACACGCCCCTCCTCTTTTTCCATCATATCTGTTCTTGCTCAAACATCTAAATCCCAGATCCTGCAACAATCAATCCTGTCGCTCTTCTAGCCATGTTTGCGAAATGGCACAGCATCGAAATCCCAGGTAGCAATCCATGCTGCAAGTTCAGCCGCCTAATTCCGGATGCTCATGGCATTGAAGTCCACACATTTCAAACCAGCATCGTGATTGTCAGTGCCCACAAGCGACCTGGTAAACCTACCCCTGACCTCACTAACCTCAACCTCCTGTAAACTCGAACAACAATACAGATTCGCATTTCCGTGCTGCATTAAATTAACACTTCTCCACAAACAGTATTAGCAAATTCCACCACCACCCACCCCCCAACTCACCCCACGGGATATTGGTACCGGTCTAGTTCAGGTGAAGACCATCCTGTTTGGAGAGGTCCCACCTTGCCCAGAAAGAGCTCCAATTATCCAAAATCCAATACCCTTCCTCCTGCACCATCCCTGTAGTCATATGTTCATCTCCACCCTCTCCCTAATCCTTGCTTCTCTAGCCCGTGGCACAGGCAACAATCCAGAGATAACCACTGTTTGTTTCAGTTCCAAGCTTCCACCCTACCTCCCTGAATTTCTGCCTTACATTCGCACCTTTATTTATACTTATGTTGTTGGTGCCGATGTGGACCACGACTTGGGGCCGCTCATCCTCTCCTCAAGGATCCTTAAAACATGATCAGAGACATCACGTACCCTGGCACCTGGGAGGCAAGACACCAATTGTGATTCTCTCTCGTTCCCACAAAACCACTGAACTGTTCCAAGCTATAGAGTCCCCAGCGACTAAGATTCTCGCCTTCCCCCTTCATCTTTCAATAACAGGGACAGATTGTGCGCCAAAGACCGGTGCCGCATTTCATACCCCGGTAAGCAATCCTTCCCATCAATATCTAAAATGGCATACTTGTTATTGAGGAGAACCGCCAAAGGAGCATCCTGAACAAATTTTCAGGTTCCCTTTCTTACCCCTGAAGGTAACCAAACTACTTTCTCCAAGTAGCTGACGAGTAACTACCACTCAATAGCGGTTCTCAATAAACCCCTACGCCTCCCGAATGATCAAAGTTCATCCAGCTCTGACTCCACTTCCCTAACACGATTCTCGAGGAGCTAGAGTTGGTGCGCTTCCCACAAATGAAGTCAGCAATGACACGAGAGGCGACCCATACCACCCCACGTACTGCAGGACGAATATTCAACTGCCCGAACCTCCATTGCAACACTTCTAAATTCCAAAGTACACGGCTGAAAATAAAGAAACTCGAAAGAATACATTTGCCACTTTACCAACCAATGCACAGAATTTTCTTTTTGTGTTTTGTGGAGGAGGCTGGGTGCAAGGTAATACCCGAGTTGTGCTTTGGTAAAGGAGCCACCCAAATATGTAAACTCGTGACCTCTCCGACTGCCTCCAGAAACTGAAAAAGCCTGAACTAAGAGAAATTTAAACTGTACACTCTCAATCAATAGATTGAATTAAACCAAAAAAAATCAATCAATTTCATCATTTATATAAATTATTTGGATGTGAGCTTTAGAGGTATAGTTAGTAAATTTGGAGATGACACGAAAATCGGCGGTGTCCTGGACAGCAAAGAAGGTTATCTAGTATTACAACTGGTTCTTGATGACATCAGCCAATGCAGTGAGGAGTGGCAGATGGAGTTTAATTTAGATAAATGCGAGGTGCTGCATTTTGGGAAAGCAAACCTCAGCAGGAGTTATTCACTTCATGGTAATGCCATAGGGAGTATTGATGAACAAAAAGACCTTGGGGTGTGGGTTCATAGCTCCTTGAACGTTGAGTCACAGGTGGATAGGAGAGTGAAGGAGT
Source organism: Hemiscyllium ocellatum (assembly GCF_020745735.1). NCBI lineage: Eukaryota > Metazoa > Chordata > Chondrichthyes > Orectolobiformes > Hemiscylliidae > Hemiscyllium > Hemiscyllium ocellatum. The sequence goes on from NW_026867542.1 coordinate 748,172, forward strand.
GCGTTTGATATGCTTTACTTTATGATTAGATTAGATTAGATTATTTACACTGTGGAAATAGGCCCTTTGGTAAAACAAGTCCATACCGAACCTACGAAGAGCAACCCACCCCGACACATTACCCTATATTTACCCCTTCACCTACCACTACTGGCAATTTATCATGGCCAATTAACCTAACCTGCACATTTTTTGGACTGTACCAGGAAACCGGAGCACTCAGAGGAATGCCACGGAGACACGGGAAGAATGTGCAAACTTCACACCGACAGCTACCTGAGGTGTGAATTGAATCCGGGTCTCCAGCGCTGTGAGACAGCAGTGCTAACCACTGTGCTACGTGCCGCCCATTGGTTAAAGAATTGAGTTTGGGAGTTGGGAGGTCGTTTTGCCGCTGAAGTGGACATTGGCCATGCCACATTTGGAATATTGCATGCAATTCTGATCTCCTTTCTATGGGAAGGTTGTTGTGAAACTCGAAAGAGTTCAGAAAAAAGATTTACAAAGATGTTGGCAGAGTTGAATGCTTTTAGCTGCAGGGAGAGCCTGAATAGGATAGGGTTGTTTCCCTGGAGCGTTGGAGGCTGCAGGGAGACCTTGTAGCTGTTTATAAAATCATGAGGAGCATGGATACGGTAAATAGACATGGACGTTTAAGTAGGGTGCGGGAGTCCAGAATTAGAGGGCATATGTTTAGGGTGAGAGTGGAAAGATATGAAAGCGACATGAAGGGCAACCTTTTTCACACAGAGTGTGGTACGTGTGTGGAATGGGCTGCCAGAGGAAGTGGTGGAAGCTAGCACAATTGCAACATTTAAAGGCACCTGAGTGGGTATATGAATAGAAAGGGTTTGGAGCTATATGGGCCAGGTGCTGGCTGGTGGGACTAGATTGGGTTGGGATATCAAGTTGGCATAGTCTAGTTGGACCGAAGGGTTTGTTTCCATGCTATACATCTCTATGAGTCTAACGCACAGATTTCAATAAAACATGCAATCTAGAAAGAACCCATTCTACTCATTACTGTACACTGACAACAAAGTTACACTTTAAAAATGACAGACTTATCTGTTCTTCTCAACCAAGATTGGAAACAATACATGGATGTTATATTATCATGACAATATCAAATATGTACAGTGTAACAGGACAAGGTATATTCCAATCTAACATCAATTTAATGCCTCATCACATGTCAGTTTTTGCCTGGAAATCACCCATTTTATTTACGAACATTAAGAAAATACATCATTCTGGTCGCCATATAAATAAGTGTGTCAAAATGACTGAGTCGATGATGACACAATCACACGCAGACATTGCTGGATAAGCTCTGAGGGGTTGGCGGCATCAGTGGAGAGAAATCACAGTTGATGTTTTGGGTCGAGTGACCCTTCCTTAGAAAATTAAACGCGCCATAATGTTTCAGAGTGTGGGTGGCCTGGACCATACTTTCCTGAAACTGCCCCCATTCCCCACTGTTTAATTCTTGCAAGTCTTTAATGCAACGCCGAATGAGAAAAAAAACCTGAAAAACGGAATAAGGTTCACAGATTATATCACACAGCAGGATGTTTCAGTCTGGGTGAAGCTCAATCTTCATTCAGAGAGCGATTAGGAGCAGCAGCAGCAACTTCTCTGAGCACGAATGAGCAGTCCAGCGCGTGGTCTAACTTGTACATTCGGACAATGAGGAGAGCTGATGGGCTGGAGGACCAGCTTGCTTCCGGTCCTGCAGGATTTCCAATTGGCCAGCGGTGAGGCTGTTCAATGGAAGGCTCACATTGCCCTTGAACATGTGCGTGCGCGATTCTGAGTTATAGATAAATGCTTACATTTATTTGTAAATAAATCAACCCATCGAGCTTATCCACCCAAGTACATCCATATTCTTCCTTTGTACAACTGGGACTTTGCAACTTGCCACACTCTGTGTTCAATCATCCAGATCAATAAATCCAGGAGCAGTCTCATGGAAAGCTGAAGAGTGTCAAGACATGGAAACAGATGTTCCTTTTGGGTGAAACATTAATCTGAAGGAAATCTTGGAGGCAGTATGGAGGGACATATTTTAATTTTTTGAAGCGGATCATTTCCGTATTTTACATCAATTGCACTGGGCGAAAGTGAAACTGCAGATGCTGGAACGAGAGTCGAGAGTGTGGTGCTGAAAAAAGACAGCAGATTAAGCAGCATCCGAAGAGCAGGAGAATCGGCATTTCGGGCATGAGCCCTTCATATTGTAATGGCTCATGTGCACACACAAGATAATTTTGAACACCTATATGTCGCTCTTTCTGTCGTCAATCAGCTCAGTGCTTCACACCTCAGAGCTCACCCAAGCAGCTCTCAGGAGTTGGGCAATACAGAATTAAACTTTTGTGCAATAAAGGAAGCAACCTCCATCTGTCTTTCTCTCCAAATGGCGCGCTGTAATGCTATTGTTGGAGGAATCTCATTTTCGTATTGCTGAAGGAACGTGAGAGTGAGGAACAGGTGTCTATACATCAAGACTATTCCACCATTTAATATGACAATGGCTGATCTCATCTCGACTTGAATTCTAATTTTCTGTCCGCTCATCATAATCCTTCAGCCAGCCAGTAATTACAATCTGTCTCTATCTTCCTTTCAATTCATTCCATATCCTGTCATCCGCCACCCTGTGGAAAACGAATGCTATCATTTCAAAACTAGTTGAGGGAATATTTTCTCCTCGTTACTTTTATAAATCTGATACCTGTTTGCCTCAATCTTTGGCATTTTCTCGATGTAGATGAGAGTGACAAGTTCGGGAAGAAAATATCACATTTTCTCGTTCCCCTTGAGAATGCAGGCTGAGCTGCCTTCTTGAACCACTGTAGTCCACGTGGTACAGGTTCACTCACAATATCCTTCGGGAGAGAATTCCAGAAGTTTAACCGAGTGACACCGAAGGAATGGTTGATATATTTTCAGGGTGGAAAGTAACTCGGAAGTGAGCTTAAAAGTGGTGAAGTTCCCATGTATATGCTCCTCTTATCCTCCCAGATGGAAGAGGTCACGAACTTGGAAGTTGCTCTCCGAAGGAGCTTTCTGCACTACACCTTTTAGTTAGTCCCCATGGCTGCTTCCGAATGTGAGTGGTGGAGGGAGAGGATGTGGTGCTAATTAAGCAGGCCTGCTCGTTGACAAGCTTCTTGAGTGCTGTTAGTGCAGCACCCATGCCGGGTATTAGGGAATCACACTCCGGAGATGAACCAGCAACACACAAGTACCTGCCATCTGTGTTTGTCTGTCTCCATCTGGGTCTTTCTTTTACCCATGTCTGTCTCACAATCGCCAAATGTCTTGAATTGCTCTCTTATACTATTTCCATCCCTCACTCCTTGCTGTCTTGAACTCTCTCACAGATCCGCTGAGTGTGGGAAATCATGTCTCACAAACTTGATTCTGTTTTTTTGAAGAAGTAACAAAGAACATTGAGTGCAGAGCAGTAGATGTGATCTATTTAGATTTCAGTGAGGCGTTCGACAAGGTTCCCCATAGGAGACTGCTTCGCAAGGTTAGATCTCACGGAACACAGAGAGAACTAACCATTTGATTACAGAACTGGCTCAAAGGTAGAAGACAGAGGGTGGTGGTGGGTTGTTTTTCAGACTGGAGACCTGTGACCAGTGGAGTACCACAAGGATCGGTGCTGGGCCCGCTACTTTTTGTCATTTACACAAATGAATTGGATGCGAGCATAAGAGGTACAGTTAGTAAGTTTGCAGATGACACCAAAATTGGAGGTGTATTGGGCAGCGAACACGGTTCCCTCAGATTACAACAGGATCTGGAGCAGATGGGCCAATGGGCTGAGATATGGCACATGGAGTTTTATTCAGATAATTGCGAGGTGCTGCATTTTGGGAAAGCAAATCTTAACAGGACTTATACACTTAATGGTAAGGTCCTGGGGAGTGTTGCTGAACAAAGAGACCTTGGAATGCAGGTTAATAGCTCCTTGATAGTGGAGTCGCAAGTAGATAGGATCGTAAAGAAGACGTTTGGTATGCCTTACTTGATTGGTCAGAGTATTGAGGACAGGAATTAGTAGGTCATGTTGCGGGCTGTACAGAACATTGGTTAGGCCCCATGTGGATTATTGCGTGCAATTCCAGTCTCCTTCCTATCAGAAAGATGCTGTGAAACTTGAAACGGTTCAGAAAAGATTTACAAGTATGTTGCCAGGGCTGGAGGATCTGAGCTACAGGGAGAGGCTGGACAGGCTGCGACTGTTTTACCTGGAGCGTCGGTGGCTGAGGGGTGACCTTTTAGAGGCTTATACACTTATGAGAGGCATGGATTGAATAAATAGGCAAAGCATGAGTCGCTGAGAACACATCGAACAGGCAGCTGCAAAGCACACAAGTCGGTGATATTTCTCTGCCCACCCCCGAACTGTCTCAATCAACAAGTGTCTCTTTCTCTTGTGTTCAATTACTTTTTTTATTTCTCCTCCTCTCCATCTGTCTTGACCTCTTTCACAGTTATTCTTCCTTTGCCTCATTGACCTTCTTTCTTTCTCTACCAGCTTTCTTTCTGCCTCATCATTTGTCACTGCCCTCTCACTGCCTCGAACTCAGTGCCTCTCGATCCTTTTCTGTCTCTCACACCTTCTGTCCATCCGTCTCCCATATCTATTTCACAGTATCGATCTCTCGATAAACAACAGAGTCATACGTTTCATGCCATGAGCTCTCCTCGATGGCAAATTTTCACTCTTAGTTTCCCACATTTTCTCCATGATAGGTCATTCATTGTGAAATACATCAATGACATTTCAACGTGCCCTCACTGAGTTAATTGATCAGTCTACGCCATCTATCTCTGTTACCTCATTCACTATTCATTCATACACCATGACCCCAGTCCCAGAGCTTAAAAAGGATAGTGTATCTAACAGGGTGTGACTCCCAGTCCGAGAGGCGGAACGATGGTGAGGTTGTTCAGAACATTGGATAGCACTTTTGGAATACTACGTGCAATTCCTGTCTCCTTCCAATTGGAAGGCTGTTGTAGTCGTCGAGTCATAAGGATGTGCAGCAAAGAAACAGACCCTTCAGTCCAACTTTCTCTCAACAACCAGATATACGAACCTAATCTAGTCCCATTTGCCTTCTTCTTACTTCCTCCACTTCCTTCTTATATACCCGTCCAGATGCCTTTTAAGTGTTGCAACTGTACCAGCTTCCACAAATTCGCCTGGCAGCTTATTGCATATAAGTACCACCCTCTAAGCGAAAACATTATCCCTTATGTTCCATTAATAACATTCCCATTTCACCCAAAGCCTACCCCATCTAGTTCTGAACATACAACACCACACATCCCCCCCCACCAATCTGAAAGAAAATACCTTGTCTATATATCCTATCGATGCTGTTCATGATTTTGCAAACCTCCATAAGGTCACCCCTCAGCTTCCGATGCACCAGGTGAAAGCAGCCCAGCCGATTCAGCATCGTCCTACACCACAAATCCTCCAAAACTGGCAACTTCCTTGAAAAGCTTTTCTGAACTCTTTCAAATTTCACAACATCCTTCCGTTAGGAAAGAGACCAGAATTGCATGCAATATTCTAAAAGTGGCCTGACCAGTGTCCTGTATAGCTGCAGCATGACCTCCCAACTTCTATATTCAATGCTTGTGCCAATAAAGGAAAGCATACCAAACGATTTCTTCACTATCCTATTTACCTGCAACTTTACTCTCAAGTAATTATGAACCTGCACTCCAAGGTCCCTTTGCTCAGCAACACACCCCAGGATCTTACCATGAAGTGTATAAATCCTGCTTGAATTGCTTTTGCAAAATGCATCACCTCGCATTTTTCTCAATTAAACTCTATCTGCCACTCCTCAGCCCATTGGCCCATTTGATTACGACCCCATTGAATTCTCACGTCACCTACTTGGCTCTCCACTACACTTCGAAATTTGGTGTCATCTGCGAACTTAAAACTACATCTCGAATATTCCATGGTACATCCTTTCCATGCTCCCGTACCATCTGAGAAGCTTCACATGGGGCATGTGCAAGTGTAGACCGTCAGTGATGTAATGGCGCATTCCCAAAGAATGTGTGGATTTCCGCTAATGGCAATCCTTCCTTAATTGAAAATCTCACTATGGTGTTTTACAGTGTTTTACACTTGTGATTTTCGTGTTGTCGCCATGATGTTTCGTCTGTCCACGAGCGCATGGTGGAACTTGGAAGCTGGCGGAATTTAAATTCTGTTAATAAATCAGGAACTGAAAGCAAACCATCAGTGGTCGTAATCCGGGAGCAATAATGGTTCGCCCTGATAACGTCTCTGGTTTGCTAATATCCGTCAGGTCATCCTTTCCTGGTCTGGCCCACAGCCTCACAACAATTTGATCGATTTTTAATGCTTCCTGAAGTGACTTGAGCAAATGACTCAGTGGCATTTTTTTAAATAAGGGATAGCATTACAGCTGTACTTTGGAAGGATATTCCAGGAAATACATCCAGGGAAGTTATTTGGGCTGAACTGGGAAATAAGAAAGGGATGATCACCTTTTTGGGTTTGTATTATAGACCTCTAACAATTAGTGGGAAATTGAGAAACACATTCGAAAGAATATTTCAGTTGTCCAGAAGACTGATAGGGCGGTTATGATGAGGGGCATTTACTTTCCAAACAAAGATTAGTCTAAAGTGTTTAGATGGGCAAGAATTTTTAAGAGTTTAAGCGATTTTTTTCTGAGTCAGGATGTGAATGTACCAAGTAGAGAAGTGCAAAAACTGACCTGCTCTGGGGTAACAAAGCAGGGCAGGTGAGGGAGGTGTCATTGGGGGAATAATGTGGTGCTAGAGACCGGAATCCTATTGCTTTTAAAATAGTGATGGAAAAGGAGAGACCAGATTTAACAGCTGAAGCCCTCAATTTCAGGAAGGCTAAATTTGGCGGGATGAGATAAGAACTTCCAAAAGCTGATTGGGAACAGATGTTCGCAGTTAATGGGACAGCTGATAAATGGCAAGCTTTTATAAATGAACGGAAACTCTGGTATGTGAAGGGAATTTTGGATGACTGAAGACTTTGACGGTTTGGTTAATAACAAGAAGGAAGCATGTGTCATTTACAGACAGGAGAGATCGAGTGAATCATTAAACGTGTATAAAGGCAGTAGGAGAATCCTTAATAGGGAAATCAGGAAGGCAAAAAGGGAACATGAGATACCTTTGGCAAAAACGGTTATAGAGAATCCAAAGTGTTTTTACAGATACATTAAGGACAAAACAGTAACGAAGGAGATAATAAGGTCCCTCAATGGTCAGTAAGGCGGTCTTCGTGCGGAGCCACAGGAGATGGGGGAGATACTAAATATTTGGCGTCAGTGTTTACTGTAGGGAAGAACATGGAAGATATAGGACGTGGGGAAATGGATGATGACAACTCGAAAAATGTCCACGTTAAAGTGGAGGGAATGTTGCATGTCTTAGAACGCATAAAAGTTGACAAATCCCCACGACCTGTTCACGTCCATCGAGATCTTTGGGAAGGTAGGGAAGGGATTGCTGGGCCTCTAAGTGAGATACTTGTATCAACGATAGTCACAAGTGAGGTGCCACAACACTGGAGGTTGGCTAACGTGATGCGATTATTTACGAAAGGTGGTAAGAACAAGCTAGGAAATGAAAGACCAGTAAACCCTACATTGGTGGGGAGCAAGTTGTTGGAGAGAATTATGACGGACATGATTTACATATGTTTGGATAGACAAGGACGGATTAATGGTAGTCAGCATTGTTTTGAGCAAGGGAAATCATGTATCACGGACTTGGTTGAGGTTATTTTGAAAAGATAACAAGGAAGTTTGATGAGGGAAGAGCGGTGAACGTGACCAATATCATTAGAAATGAGTTCGACAAGTTCCCATGGGAGGATGGTTAGCAAGGTTTCGTCTCATGGAATACAATGAGAACTAGCCATTTGGTACAGAACTGTCTCGAACGTAGAAGACAGAGGGTGGTGGTGGAGGCTTGTTTTTCAGACTGAACGTCTGTGACCAGTGGAGCGCCACAAATATCATGCTGGGTCCACTACTTTTCTTTATTTGCAGAAATGACTTGGATATCAACATAAAAGGTAGATTGGTAATATTGTAGACGACATCAAAATTGGAGGTATTGTGGACAGCGAAGATGCTTCCCTCAGATTACAAGGTGATCTTGCCCAGATGGGCAAATTGGCTGAAGAGTGGTAAATGGAGTTTAATTTAGTTCAATACGAGGTGCTAGTCCAGAACTAGAGGGCATAGTTTTAGGGTGAAAGAGGAATGGTGCAAAAGGAACCGAAGGAGCAACATTTCTCATGCAGAGGGTGGTGTGTGTGTGTATAGAATGAGCTGCCAGGGGAGGCTGGTTCTTTTGCAACATTAGAAAGACATCTGGATGGGCATATGAATAGGAAGGGTTGGAGGGATATGGGCCGGGTGCTGGCAGGTGGGCCTAGCTTGGTTTGGGATATCTGGTCAGCACGGGCGAGTTGGACTGAAGGGTCTATTTCCATGCTGTACATCTCTATGACGTGATAAAAACCAAATCATTGATATAAAATGACAAAAGGTGTTGGATTCAACACTGTTTTATTTGTTTTTAACTGAAATCCTTAGATGTGAATCAATAAACAGCAGTTCAAGGATAGCAATATCCTTTACCATATTCCAGATTTTTAAAAAAATGTTCATGCCTGATCACTTACAACAACCGAACAGTTTCACTGTCAGGTCTCAAGAGTGGAGCAGGACAGAAGGACGGAGAAGAAAACTCCAATAGGGTGGGCTCCTGTGCGAAGGAGGAGAGAAAGGACATTCCTCTGAAGGCACAGCTCCAAAGACTTCACCAAATCTCATATAGTTTTCATTCGTGGGACTTGGTTGGTGCTGGCCGGTCTCCCGTCCCTCGTTGCCCCTCTTGCGAAGGTTGGGTGGAGGTAATGGCAAGTTGTTCCTAGAACCTCGACAGACTGTGTTCGTGTAGGCAGACCCACAATAAACTATGAAGCAGGGAATTCCAGGACTTTGACTCAGCGACACTGAAGGAATGGTTGCGATCAGTGATACGTCAGTCCTCTTCAATGATGAAAACAAATTGAGGAATACACTGAGATCAAACGGGCACGTAGCAAGCTCTGGGTGTGACACTTCAATGTTCATTACATGAAGAATCTCCACAGGAACACCACTGACTGTGCAGACTGAGAGATAAAAGGCAGAACATTTAGACATCGGAAAGTGATTAGTGGGTCATCAAATGGAAGCATCTTAAATGAACTGAATCTGAACCACCCTACCTGTCACAGATGGATCTGTCTGCAATGGTATTTCTAGGAGAGTCCAGCGCACAGGCATGACAGAGGTACATTCCCACACATCATAACGATGCCTTCTATTGTGTTATGTGGCACTACTGCTGGCAAGGTTTGACGAACCTCTCAAGAATTCAGCAACTCAAAACTGAACATCTGTGAGGTAATGGTAGCGCTTCAGCAACAGCAGACCTGTAGCCAACCATTAACATTTCGGTGAGAAATAAGGCTGATTTTCTTCTATCAGCGGATGCATCTAGAATTCTTCACTTCAATGTCTGTCATAGTTTGGCTATTAAGTGCATTTGTACAGGCTTTCTCTTAAATGAGCAAGGGATTCAAGAGTCACGGGAAAAAGGTGGGAAAGCGAATCTGAGGATTATTAACTAAGTCTTGGTTTTGTTTTTTGTTTGACATAGCAGAGTTGTTTGGCTGAATCGTCTTCTGCCCCACGTCCTATTGTCTTGGGGATGAAAATTATGTTTATGTGGTGATGTGCGATCTGTTGCTTAGTTTTCGACTTTTCATTGAGTGGAGGATTCTGAATTCTGTCGAGCAGCAAATCATTTGTGGAGACAGAGGATGGTGCGTGTATATAATGAGCTGCCAGAGGAAGTGGTGGAGGCTGGTACAATTAATGCATTTAAAAGGCACCTGGATAGGAACATTAATGGGAAGAGTTTAGAGGGATATATGCCAAATGCTGACAATTGGGCGTACATTTATTGAGAATATCTTGTCGACATGGATGAAGGGTGTTTTTTCCATGTTATAAATGTCGGTAATTGTAGCAGATCTACCAGGAAATGAAGGTTTAAAGGACCAGAATGATATGAGAAAGATTATAATATTGTCAGGATTAAGCATTTTGGTCTAGAAAGATCGAATACATAAGCAAATATTTTCTGTGAGACTGGGATGGGCTTTTTCACAGAATGTCTTTGTGCTGTTAATCCTCTTGGCCGCAGGATGATGTGCTGATTCTCCCCAGGGTTCTGTACCTGCCAGTGTCACATGTCCTCTCATCGTTTCCGTCTTTCAAAAAGTGACTGGGAGAGGATATTCGCAGGTGAATGGATCAGTTTAACAGTGGGATACTTTTGAAAATCCAGAGACAGTGCCTTCTTGACAGAGTGAATGGCAAGGCTGGCAGGTGGAAGGAATGCTGGAAGACTAGAGAAATTGAGGCTCTGGTCAAGAAAAAGAGAGAGGCTTTTGTCAATTATACACAGCTGGGTGTGAGTGAATCCAAAAGGAGTAAAACTGGAATCATAGGATTTCAAGTGGAAACTCAGGAGACATAACGGGGACATGGGCAAACTTTTTTGAATATGGTTAAGGCGAATCAAAAGAGATTCCACAAATACGTTAAGGACAAAAGAGTGACGAGGGAGAGAAGAGACGCCTCCCCACTACACCCCCATCCCCCAAAAGGTCAACAAGTCCAAGTGATATGTGGGGAACTGATAGTGACAGGCGAGATATTAAAAAAAAGTGTTCCACATCAATACTTATTGATAAGAAGGAAAAGAAAGCAAAATAACTTGGAGAAATGTATAGTCATATGTCGAAAAGGATCAATTTTACCGAGAAGTAGGTGCTGGACATCTTAAAATGAATAAAGGGGGCTAAAGCCCCGGGACATGATCAGATGAATGACACTAATTTGTCGGAAGTTAGAGAACTGATTGTTGTACCCCTTGCTGAGGTATTTGTAACATTGGTCACCACAGGTGAGGTGCTGGAAGATCGGAGATTCGTGTTGTCAATACTTAAGAATGTTGGTGAGGCAAAAGCAGGAAAATAGAGACCAGTGAGCCTGATGTCAGTGCTAGGTAAGTTGTTAGAAAGAATGCTTTGGTATAGAATGTACATGTACTTGGATAGGCATGGACTAATCAGGAGCAGCCCACGTGGTGTTGTGCATACGAAATCATGTCTCATGACTTGATTGAATTTTTGAAGAAGTGTCAAACAAGATTGATAAAGGCAGAGCAAGGCATATGGTCCAAATGGACGACAGCAATGTTTTCGATAAGGTACTGCATGGTAGACCGGATATCAATGTTTGATCACATGGAATCCAGGAAGGCGAACTTTTTGTATATACATTGCCTTGACTGTGGCAGATAGGATAGTGGTGGAAGGTTCTATTTCAGACTGGAGGCCTGAGACAAGCGGAATGCCATATTAACCCTGACTTATCACCACAGGTGCTGCCAGACCTGGTGAGATTAGATTAGTTTAAATGCAGTGTGGGAACAGGCCCTTCAGCCGAATAAGTCCACACCGACCCGCTGTAGAGCAACGCACCCACACCCATTCACCTGCCTTTACCCTGACTAATGCACCTTAAATTACGGGCAATTTAGCACAGTCAATTCACCTAAACTGCACTTTTCTTTGGAATGTGGGAGGAAATTGGGGCAGCCAGATGACACCCACGCAGACGCGAAAACTCCAAACAAACAGTTGCCTGAGGTGTGCATTGAACCCAAGTCCCTGGTTCTGTGAGGCATCAGTGCGAACCACTGTGCCACCGTGCCACACAACATTATGTATCGGGCGGTTTTTGTTTGTGTTGTTGGCTAAGGGGCTGAATGAATTAAGGATATCTGGGAAAGAGCAAGTTGGACACAGAAGTGTCCATTTCCATGCCATACAATTATACATCTTTGTAATTTTATGACTCATTGTTAGTCCTACAGTTCAGATCCTGCAACAGGCACCATCTTGATTGATTGATTGATTGTCACGTCGACAGAAGTTAACTGAAAGGTTTTTATTAACGAGCAGTACAAACAGAAGACAATAAGCGAGGAAGTACAATTCAAGGAGACATACAGAGAGACACATAGGTGACATTATATATTTCACACACATTCGGCCAGCACAACGTGTGTGTGTGACTGTGTGTGTGTGCGTGTGTGCGTGTGTGTGTGTGTGTGTGTGTGTATGTGTGTGTGTGTGTGTGTATGTATGTGTGTGTATATATATATATAGATATAGATATAGATATAGATATGAGAGAGAGAGTGTGTGTGTTCATGTCTCTTTATATTCTGCCTAACTGAAGAGATTGAAGGAGGGGATTACTTCGGTGTGATTGTTCTTTGATGATGTTGGCAGCATTTTCATGGCAGCAAGCCATGTTGACGGTGTAAATGGATAGAACACAGGTTTCCTTGAGGCTGTGGTCTGAACACCCCACTTTCTGTACCTTCATACTGTATAAAACTGGGAGGGAGCACTTTGGAATCGCGATAGTCTGTAAGACTGGAGATGGAGAATTAAAACACAGGAAGACGATGAGGTTTCAGTGAATTTCATGTCCTCTGGCCCCTATTTTCAGAGGTTACCACAAACTGTACCTATGTTTGAAGACTCCATAGAATTATGAGAATAAAAGCTTTTATTTTACCATCTACTGCCTCGGCCCAGCTGTCACTGTAATCAATTTGTGCAGAGATTATAATCATTGAAAAATACACGGATATGTTTGTTTCTTTTAAAGTTCGAGTCCATTGTATGGTAGTTCCACTTCATCATCCAGTGCTCCATCGGTCAATTTTCGAAGCAGCTGCTTTTGTAAACCAGGTAGATCATTGAAGAAGGGGTTGAATTTGTGAAAAAGAAAAATGACAGATATGATAACTATAACGTGGGGTCCACACATTTCAAACAAAGAGGCATTGCTCCCACTCGTGTACATGTGAAAATCTCAAGGAGCTCAATTTTCACATTACTAAAGCAAAGGTGGTAGTGTGGAACCATTTTTACATCCTGTCCCATGTGAATCCAGCAACATATCTGAAAGAAAATGCGGCGATAATAAATTTCTTCAAAAGCGAGTTGAATAAGCAGCTATGAGGTAAAGTTCAGGAGGAAAAAGAAGAAAGTGGGTGAATGAGTTCAGCTGAGTGAAACCCGCAGAGAACAGTGAATGACAGGACACGCTGAATAGTCACTTGCTAGGCGACGACAATCTTAATGGATTTAGCTTGGGGTTCTGATTTGTTTAACTGGATTAGTTAGGTCCAGTACGAGAATAGCGCAAACGATTAATCCCGAATTCATATTGAAATTTAGCAGTTCCCAACTGTGAATACATTTTTAAACTGATCAGGAAAACGTGAGGACTGCAGATGCTGGAGATGAGAAGTGAGAGTATGGTGCTGGTAAAGCACAGCGGGTCAGGCAGCATGGAGGATCAGGAAAAATCGGCGTTTCGCGCAAACGGCCTTCATCAGAAATCTGATGAAGAGCTTTTCTCCAAACTGTCAATTTTGCAGATCTTGAGTTGCTGCCTGACCTATTATGCTTTCCCAGCATCACACTCTCGATTTTAAACTGATCAGACATGGCCATTTCGAGTGTTTCATGCTCTAACTAAATCTCAACACCCTGTGTTTTTCATCAACAGGGGATGTCACGCATGGTGTAATGTGTTTACTCAAAATTTACCAAATGAAAGAAAAACACTTTATTGTCCCACTGGATGCTCCTGAAAGTATAAAATCACTGCACTGGTTTGGAACATTTCAAAGTTGAACTTAGAAAATTTTCTGCAGTACAAAACAACACAACACTTTCACAGAGAAAATGCATAGTACTGTGCGAGCTGTCAGGAAAATGTTTTATGCGATCCTTACTATAATTGGAATTCCTGGTAAGTGTTTATAAGGCTTGAAATTGATTAATCCTGTATATGCTTTGGTTTTTGATATGCACAGTGACTTCATACAGCATCTGATGGTTATTCTAATACTGACACCATAACATTATTACTGGAACCAAAATTTCATTTTTATCTGAACAATGCTACTTTTTTGCTGAAAAAGGCTGTTTGTTTAATTCTTTCTCCCGCACGGATATGTGATTCTGCGAATGTGTGCGTCTGTGGTGTGTGTGTGTGTGTCTGTTTGTGTGTGTGTGTGTGTGTGTGTGTTGTGTATGTGTGTTTGTGTGTGTGTGCGAGAGAGAGAGAGACGGAGGCAGAGAGAGAGAGAGATCTGTCCTGTTATGCTCGAGAAAGGAAAGGGGAAACTCCTGATAGTAGGTATTGCTGGAGAATAGCAATGTTAGATTGCACTGTGCGCTATGAAAAATAGACAACCACATGTCATAGAACTTGCTTTTTGTTACTGAGAGAAATTATGTGTTAGCTTTGCTCTTGTGTGGGTGATTGCATTCAGTTTCACACGTCATTTACTATGAATCTAATTAGATGCTGTGATTTATTGACAGCACTTTCTCATCTTGATTATTCTTCTTTCTGGTGCACAATTCAAATAGAATCGGATGTAACATGTACTGTTTAAGTAAAGAATGTATTCAAGCCGCAGAGTTAAACAGAGATGATTAACATTTTTAATACACATCGTGGGAACATGACAGGATATAAACTAGATATTCACATTTTCTGAGCCTTTTTAAATTTCTCATCACTTACTTCGATATCTCCGTATGGTTCCACGGCCATCTCCCTCGCTTTTCTCATAGTTGCCGATCTCTAATTCTTCCAGCAATTTCAAAGGGAACTCTCATCACTTAGAAGTAAATCAATCTATTTTCTCTTTTGGGTGTTTTATTATTTTGTGTTTAGTGTGTACTGCGGCATGAAGGCAGATTATGGCACTCCCACAATTTCTGCACTTTCCGTGTTCAAACCAGATTATCGCTAAAAGATCTCCCTTGAACGTTGCACAAAGTTCCCAAAGTACAGAATAATGGTAACGTCTGTTCAGTGTTCAGCAATTCATATTACCTTCCTGTTATGGAATTATGCATGCACAGGAGAAGTAAACCCATCAATGCATCATCATTGTATGTTCTGCTGCTTTGAAGATCGCAAATCTTCCAGCTCAGTGAGCAAACTTATATCCATCATAGACACGGAAAGAACAATACTGGCCAAGGAACTCAACTACAACCACAGGGACGCCAAGGCAGCAGACTTCCTTGCAGCACTCGAATGCACACTCAGAAACAATGTACTGACAGAAGAGACACAACAAACAGTGAGACAAAGTATCGTACCTCTGATACCAAGTAAAAGACAAACACATAACCTCAACACCAAGGAGAAGGAAGCACTAAAATCTCTCAGAAACGATAGGAACATAATCATACAACTAACAGACAAAGGCAGAATGACGGTCATTCTTGACAGAGCCAAGTACATCCAAAAAGCGCAACAACTACTTGCAAATACCAACATCTACCACCCCACAGCCCACCAATAGGATAAATAACACACTGAGGATCCTACAGTAAAAACGGACGAATGACCAGCTTTGGCCTATCTAAAGTGCACAAACCACACATCCCACTCAGACCAAGAGTATCACACCTAGGGACACCATCACACAAACTGGCTGAAGAACTACAGCATAACTTGAAACACCTGATCAGCGGATCCAGACACTCTATACAATCAACAGGAATTCTTGGACCTCATCAGAAATATACATATAGAAAAGGAAGAAACTATGGTCTCATTCGATGCAACGGCACTGTTCATCTATATCGACAAAACCCTAGCCAGAGAAAACAATAGCCAACCTGCTGGACACACAGAACAGACAACAGGACGATGAACCTATCAACAAAGATGGCAATCTCAAACTACTGGACCTGTGCCTCACAACACACTTCACATTCAACAACCAAATACATGAACAAATCAACGGCACACCCATGGGCTCACCCATCTCTGGACTCATAGCAGAAACGTTAATGCAAAGATTAGAACAAAGAGTCTTTCCGCAAATTCAGATATATGGATGACACCTTTGTAATCATTAAAAACACAGAAATAGTGAACACAAACCGGATCATCAACGCCACACTCACAGGAATCAGATTCACTCGAGAGTAAGAAAAGGACAACCAACTCCCATTCCTAGACGTGATGATACAGAGAACACAGAACTGAGAATTCCCCACAAAGGTATACAGGAAAGCCACACAGACAGACCAAGTGCTGAACTACGAAAGCAACCACCCCAACACACACAAAAGAAGTTGCATCAAGACACTGTTCAAAAGGGCCACACACACTGCAGTACATCAGAACTGCAAAAAGAGGAAGAAGAACACCTCTATATGTATTCACCAAAAACTGATTCCCGCACAATTTCATCAACAGATGCCTTAGGGAAAGATAACGGAACGAGGACATGCCGCAACCCAAAGGATTAACCACACGACCGTACATCAAAAACATTTCTGAATTGACAGCCAGACTACTGCGACCACTAGGACTCATAACAGCACACAAACCAACAGCCTCTCTCGGACAACTCACCAGAACGAAGGACCCGATACCCAGCATGAGCAAAACCAATATAGTGTACAAGATCCCATGCAAGGACTGCACAAAACACTACATAGGACAAACAGGAAGACAGCTAACGATCCGCATCCATGAACACCAACGAGCCACGAAACAACACGACCAGCTATCCTTAGTAGCCACACACGCAGATGACAAGCAACATGAGTTCGACTGGGACAACACTACTATTATAGGACAAGACAGACAGAGAACAGCCAGGGAATTCCTAGAGGCATGGCACTCATCCACAGATTCAATCAATAAGCACATCGACCTGGGCCCAATATACCGACCACTGCAACGGACAGCTGGAACTGACAACCGGAAGTGGCAGAGACGAAACATGATAAATGCCCGAGGAAACATCACAGAAGCGCTTCACAGGAGGCTCCCAAGCACTGAGGCTGTCATCTAGACAGGGGACGAAATGTCTGCAACACAAATTCCCAGCTCGGCAAACAGAGCCACAACAACGAGCACCGGAGCTACAAATCTTCTGACAAATTTTTTTATCCATCACAAATTTGTCTCATAGTCCACAATGGGTGTACTGGATGAATGAATAAGCCCACGCTCATAGTGTGTGGCTTCTGAAGAAATCTGTTTTGATTACAAGTGTACTGTCCCATCGAACGCATTTTTCCCCAAATTAAATCATTATGTATCTGTTTCCAGATCAATAGCGATTTGTCCGTGTTGGATGGGCTCAGGTCACACCAGAAAATCCTGAGTGCACGTCGATGATCCAATCATCGGAGCAGTTCCTACTTGGAAGACCATTTTGCTTTCCCAGCTTCCTCACTCAACTGTGTTCTCAGGGGGGTAGCACAGTGCCAAGTACGCGGGTTTGATTACAGCCTTGTCTGACTGTCTGTGTGCAGTTTGCACATTCTCCCCGTGTCTGCATGGGTTTCTTCATGGTGCCTCAATCTCCTCTCATGGTCCAGTGATGTGCAGGTTAGGAGGATTGACCATGTCTACGAGCACCTTATATTGCTACTGTGTGGAGTAAAGGGCAATCAGCTTATCAACTCAACACCAACTCTCGAAGGTAAACCCACCTAGACCCATTCCCAATCTCATTATCCTATATTCATCCCTGACTAATGCATCTAAGGCACACATATGTGATCACTATAGGCAGCTGATCATGGCCAATTCACCCAAACCTGCACATCGTTGTCCTGTGGGAGGAATCCAAAGTGCCCGGAGATAAACAATACAGACACGGGGAGGATGAGCAAACTGCACACAGACAGTCACCCGAGGTGGGATTCAAACCCAGGTCTCTGGTGCTGTGTTAACCCCAGAGAACAGACTTGAATGAATGAGTTGGAAAAGAAAAATGTTCTGCAAGATAGGAAGGGCTCAGATAATTGTATCATTGTATGTGCTCAAGATTTTCTGTTGTGAATTGACCTGGCACTGAGCCTTAATGTCCAGGGATGTGCACGTTCGGTGAAAGTCCCATGGAAATGCGAGACTAACGGATAGGCAGGGAAGACTCTCGTGTGCTTACAGGGATGGGAGCTCTGGATATCATGTTCTTCCGATGGTCAGTTTATCCTTGATGAGCTGAGCAGCCTCCAAAGCTATTCAATGATTCTTTCAACATAAAAATATTCAGACCTTCATATCACTATATTCGTCGAAATCACGAGTTCAAAGTATGAAAGAAATTTAATGCAGCCACAATTACGTGCCTTAGCTTAGTTATGGTTTAAATTGTGAAAAGGACGTATTTACATGTTTTTAACCAAATCTCAGTGCTTACTATCTCCACACAATTATAAACAAAATTGAGACCCTTCAGCCTATTTCCTCTTACAGCAAATCTCCTGGCAATTGTGATCCTATTCCGGGGAAAGTGTGGAATCTCCAACTGCACCACTCGTTACATGGTGGCCATGGCAATGGCGGATCTACTGACGATTATCACTGAGGTCTTTCTTCTCCGAATCAATGACTATTATTTCCCGATGCCTCTCCTGCAACACACTACTGCATGTAAAGTTATCTACCTCCTGGCTCGATTAGCAATGGATTGTTCAGTCTGGTTCACTGTCGCCTTCACTTTTGATCGATTTATTGCAATTTGTTGCACAAGGCTTAAAATTAAATATTGCACCAGGAAAACTGCAACAGGAGTTCTTGCAACAATCAGTATATTTTTCAGTTTAAAAAACATACCCATTTACTTTCGATTTAAGCCTTATCGAATAATTAACAATGTGCCTGTGTATTGTTCTAACAAACAAAGCTATTTCACTGACCCGAGATGGAATGCATTTAGAAGGATTGATAAGATTTTAACGCCATTATTACCATTTGGTTTAATTCTGTTGCTCAATGCTCTGACGGTCAGGCATATATTAGTGGCGAGTCGAGTCCGTAAGGGACTGAAGGGTCATAGCAAGGGACAGAATGATCCAGAGATACAGAACAGACGGAATTCTGTGATTTTACTCCTCACCATATCGGGCAGTTTTATACTGTTGTGGTTTCCGTATATTTTGTTCATTTTTAATGTTAATGATCTCCTCGATAGCAATTCTGCATATATATTTAATAAAGTTGGCTATATGTTGAGAAATTTAACTTGCAGCACAAACACATTAATTTATATTGCAACACAGTCCAAGTTCAGAGAACAGTTGAAGATCATGGTGAAGTATCCCGTTACATTAATTATGAAACTAACTTCAAAAGTCAAAAACACCCAGTGCCTCTGAAATGGTGACATGCAAATGGAAAGGGTGGATTGGCAGAACATCGCTGGGAAAGAAAACTGAGAAGCAAGACATAGTTAGGTATCGTGACCAATCCACATTGAGGAACAGAGGAACTAAGAAAGAACAGCTGCACCAGGTCAAATAGAAACCTCCTGCAGGCCTGATGGAAATGAGCAGGCGTAACCCAAATCCACAAAAAACAGACAGGCAAATCCTGTATGAAATTGTATCGCTAATGGCAAAAGAGCAGAAAAACTCTCACATCCCAGAGAAAAGAGGATACGGCCGAGAGATAACACCCGTTCTGCAAACTCGGCTGTAATATGTATACGAGGAAACAAAATGATGTGTTAAGCTTGTGTGCTGCAGGATACTATTCCTTACTTGGCAATCAATAAAATCATTTTCTGTCAGACCGGGCTAAATTATTCAACAAAGAAAGGATCAACTAGGTGTTGAACTTTATTCATCATATTATTGCCATTGAAACAGGAGCAGATTAGATGCAATGATTTCTGTGGTGAGGAACTCATCCCCACTCTAGAAAATGTGTGTCCACCGTCTTGAAGGCAGACGTCTGAAATATAATGAAACACTTGAAGGTTTTTTTCGGATTGGTGCAGATCGAAAATACGTGAGATTCTCAACCAATGCAGCAGGTATTTCCCTGGTAATCCTTTTCTTAATCAAGTCCAATTTTCGCATCACAGCCGGATTCTGCCCCGAGACACATAAATTTAAGTAGTCCAGTTAAACATTCAGCTCCTGATAAAACAGTTATCCATCTATCTCTGGAAACCCTTCAGCTGAATACCGCCCTCAGTATGGTCTTCAATTCTTTTGTTTACTGAGGGGTTGGGGGATTAGGGAAAGCTAATGCATCGAGTAATTCATTCCAATCTGACTTACATAGGTTTGAATAATGGTATCTGAGAATTGGTTGAGAGTGAGAATTTTGCACCATGGGGGAGGAAGTGATTCACTTGGCATTTCTTCCAAACGGTAAAGCGTGCTGAGCAGATAGTTCAGTGCAGCATTCCAGTTCCCCAACCCGACCTCACCCCGAAGTACCACGTGCTGGTGGGTTGCTGAGAGAGGACGTTTCAGCAATTGCACAAGTTGTTGGAGAAATCGTCAAAACGTGAAAACGGTGCAGGAGTGTTTTTGTTTTTTGTGTACTGGCTCTTGTCCGAGTGCGTGCTGGGTCTCTGCAGTATTAACGCATGAAACGGATTGCAGAGATTGGCATACCGAATTGGAATCTACAAAGACAGCAAAGATAATACGAAAGCATTTATTTCTGAATGAAAGTAGTATCAAGTGTGGAGACGCCATTGAACTCAGAGATCCAATGCTGATGCTCTGAGGATGTATCTTTAAACAACACCATTGTTAGATGCAGCTGTTTCCCTGAGGCTCCCTTTTCCATGAATATAACACAAAATCTGCTTAGATATTCCATCATTTAGACATTTTCTCATTCTACTGTATTTTCTTTTATTTCATTCCAGAGTCATGTACAAGCTCTAGTATCTGTGAAACCAGTGAACTCGCCATCAGCTTTTATGACTATTTGTCATTGGGTTATTTCAGATAACGTTAAGCCTGTTTTGAGGAACCTGACAGAAATCTTGCTTCAGCATTTTTTTAAAAGCGATTCTCGAAATTTCCAGGAATGGAATGAGTGAAGAAAATCGTGTATTACTGCTCCTCTAAGGAATTTTCACAATAAATGGCAAAAAAGATATAAACTATGCACAAATTACTCATTGTCCTTCTTCTATTGTATTGCGTTTAAATGTAAATTTGACCAACTGTGTTACAGCCCTTAACTCTGGCCAATGATTGCCCTCACTATCTTGAATGATGACACTTATATATTTGTAAACGATGCATGCAAATGAATTGCGATGATCTTGGACAGGTCCTCGAGGGAATAATAAAAGTGGAGGCGAGCTCTACAAACATGTCGCTCAAAGAAATGCCAGTTTTAATATTGTTTGATTTTCGTTTCCTACTTGATTGAACAGTTTATACAGAAATAGTAATTCAGTCTCCACTTCAATGTTTTTTGATTTAGGTTTGTGCAAAGTGTCCCTGTGTTTGATACACTGTGTCAATCTCCAATGATGTAAGAGAATGTTGAATTACTTCTGCATTATCCAGTGTCTGAACTTTTTATGACAAAGAACCTTTCATTTGCTCCCCCACCTCTCACTGTGAGATTCCCGAATTTCTGGGAATGTGGAACGTTGTTTCGGGGCATACATCGAAAGTGGGATTTATTCTTTCTCTGAACTTCGCTGTCTGTCAGTGTGAATTGCAACGTTTGTTTCAGAATCTCTGGTTTTGTGCATGTAAGTGAGATGCACTCTGCACAGAAGCCCTGCTCAACATTGAGTGCCCACCCCCATTTGCTGAACACCTCCAAACTGTGCACAAGCCTAAGCCCAACATTCCTGTAGCCCAGTTATGTTCACACAGCATGCTGCTTGCAAACCCGTTTGTCTGTCCTCGGTATTCTACCATACTCCAGCGAATGACAGCGAAAGCTGGAGAAGCAACACCTCATGTTCAAACTACGCATGTTCACAAATTTATGGAGTAATGTTGAGTTCAGCACCTTCAACTTATGAGCTCATCCCTTCATTTTCTTTCAGTTTTGCTTTTTAACTTCTCTATCACGCTCTCTCCCCTCACAACCGCACCAGTTGAATGATCTACTCTTGCCAGTTTGGGAGATAGAAACACAGTTGTTCTAAAATTCACACAGTCTGATCACTTAATCTGAAATGTCAACATTCTTTCTTAGCCGCAGCAGCCCAACCTTCGCCCCAGCAATGTTGCATAAATGCTGCTCTCGCCACACATCAACATCTCAACTCAAAACTTGAGTTTTCCCGCTCTCTATGGATACAGTCGTTGACCCACTCTGGTCTCTAATACTTTGTTGTTTTCAGTTTCCCATTCGACAGAACCAATTCTCAAAACCACGCCCCCGACCACTGTGTCCCGCCCAGCACCCCAAAACACGACCGAAAATCTGAGTCCCGCACAGCACACGTCAAATTCCACCCACAAACACTGTGCCACGCCCAGCAAACCCAAACCCCGCCCTAAGCACTGTGCACCGCCCAGCACAGTGCAATCTCCGTTGTCAAACACAATTCTCCAACAAGCACACCCTCAAAACCTACTCTCAAACACGGCACCACCCATCGAACAAGCCCCACCAACTACAATTTCCCATGCAGTGCACCCCGGTACTTCCTAAACACTGTGGACTGCGCAGCGCTCCCCAAACACCGCTCCCATACACTCTTCGCTGTCCAGATCACTTAAATCCCTTCCTTAACTATAATGCCATGCCTGATGCACCCCAAACCTGTCAGTAACACAACAACCGGGCCGAAATTCAGAGCGCCCATTTTTCCAAACTCCACCCTCCATTATCCAATTTCTCCTCCTTCCTTCCCGAGGACCAGCTCGTCCGCTTTCTCTTTGTCTTTTGCGTTTTGAGGTGGGGTTTTGTTGGAAGGTTGCAGGTAGGGAACAAATGTGATTCACTCTCCTTTGTAGTGCTCGAGTGGAAGGGAAAGTTTGTAAGAGAGGCCTCGATGAAATTCTGAAAATTTGTTCCCATTAAACACTAGGCCTGTTGGAGTTGGACCATGTTTGACATCTACCAATTCTGGACCCTAAGGGCGAGGACCCAGACTTCAAATATTCAACACGTCAGCCCAAACAATTGGGTGGTGCTGTAGATACTGGTATGGCCTCCCGATGTATCATGCCGAGGATGGGCCGGAGGATCCTTTGGAGATGCCCATTGCCCCCTCCTTGCTGGAGACCACCGAAGCTAACACACAGCCTCGGTGTCATCCAAGCCCTGGAGGCCTGTGATGGTGAGCTTTAGCTGCTGGTGGAGATGGTGCCAGTTCTCATTCAGTTACTGCTGCTCACCCACGACATTGTGTAGGATGCACAGTGCTGAGAGAGGTGACTGGCGGGCTCCCAATCCTCCACGTTGTTGCCAGGAGTGGGCGAGTTCCCAGAGGTGGACATTCAGGACCCTTTGCAGGTTAATCATGGAAACCGACCGTCGGTGGCTGGCGAGGCTGCAGTCAGCCATGGTGCAGTAATGACCCACAATCCCAGTTGAGCCACATTGAGGCATCAGTCAAATGCACAACCAATTAATGCAGCAAATATAAAACAGAAGCAGAACCGAGATTTCCTTGCACTGAACAGCAAGATTGGTCCTTCAGTCTGATTGGCTCGCGCACACTCGGACCAGTATGCAGCCTAGTCCTGTTTGATCGACAGTGCCAGAGACTGAATGACATTCAAAAGGCACCATGAATTGTCTCGTATGTATACAGGAACCAGTCTAACAGGCATAAAGTACAAAAACTCTCCTCTCCATTTGACTAAAACATGCTCCCCAATACTAACTCTGGAATTAAACTCAGATTAACATCTCATCAAACATAAACATTGGTTTTCACATCTGGCTTGGCTCAGTGGTTAGCTCACAGCACGAGAGACCTGGGTTCATTTCCAACCTCAGGCGACTGTCTGTGTGGAGTTTGCACGTTCTCCTCATGTCTGCGTGGGTTTCCTCCCACAGTTCAATGATGTGCAGGTCAGGTGAATTGGCCATGATAAGCAGTCCATAGTGTTCCGTGCCTTAGTCAGAGGGAATTGAATCTGGGTGGGTTAATCTTCGGAGTGTAACTGTGGACTTGTTGGGCTGAAGGGCCTGCTTCCACACGGTAGTGAATCAAGTCTTAGAAAAACCTGAGCATCCATTACCTTCAAAAGAGATGCTCCTCGATCGATTGATCTGGATGATTGTACACAGAGGGTTAGCAGGTTGCAAAGCCTCAATTGTACAAAGGAATAACGTGGATGCGCTGGGGTGGACAACCTCAATAAATTGGTTTAGTTACAAACAAAGAAATAGATTCATTTAGCCAAACATCAGAATCGTGGACACGCAAGAGGTAGTTTGCGCCCTCCATTGATTCGCATCACCGTTGGCCAATGGGAATCCATGGAGCACGGCAGTAAGATGGGCCGCCAGGCAATTAGCGCTTCCCTATTGTCTGAATGCGGAAGTTGGAGATTGAAGCTGCTGTTTGGTGCCTAAAGGAGGTGCAACTGCTCCTCATCTGTCACAGAATGAAGATGGAGCTTCAACAAGACTGAACCATCCTCCTGTCGGAAATCATCTGGGAACACTTTATTGTTTTTTCTGTTATTTTCTCATTTGGGGTGAAACTGCTGACTTGCAAGAATTGCACGTTCGGAAAGTGAATCCAGGGAAGGGAACGTTATCTAGAAATTGGGTCCATGTCTCCAGCTCTGTAACAGACAGTGACATCGGTTACTGTTCTGAGGAAGGGTCACTCGACCCGAAACTTTAAACTTGATTTCTCTCCACTCATATTGCCAGACCGGCTGAGCTTATCGAGCAATGCCTACATGTGTCTATGCCATCCTTTACTCAGTCAGTTAGGTGCACTCGTATGTCTGGCTCGCAAAATGATCTCATTTCATAATGTTTCCAATTAAAAAAGTGTGATTTCCAGGCAACAGCTGGCAATGTGATGAGACATTAAATTAATGTCAGGTTGAACTATGCCATTTTTTGTCATACTGTACAGATTTGGAAATACCATGCAAATATAACATCCACCCGGACAAAGTGAGGATAGCAAATGGTGGAGGTCAGTGTCAAGAGTGTGGTGCTGGAAAAGCACAGCTGGTCAGGCAGTATCCGAGGAATGGGAGAAACCACATGTTGGGCATAAGCCCTTCATCAAGATCAAGGTTTGTGTGCTCGGGGCTGAGAGATAAATGTGAGGGTGTTGGGGCTGGAGGAAGTGGGTGAGAATGTGAGAGGTAGATGCATGTTGGGGAGAAGGTGAAAAGTTGGAGAGGAGGGTGGAGTAGAGATGGGAAAAAACGATGGACAGGTCAAGAGGGCATTGCCGAGTTGGAAGCTTGGGACTGAGATAACGTCGAGGAGGGGGAAACTGGTGAAATCCGCATTATGTCCGTGTGGTTGCAGGATGCCAAGGCGGAAGATGAGGCGTTCTTGCTCTCGGAGTCGGGTGGTTTGGGTTTGGCAGTGGAGGAGGCCCAAGATCTGTAGGTTCTTAGCGGAGTAGGAGGGGGAGTTGAAATGTCCAGCCACTGTGTGGTTTCAGGAGTCCATGCGGAATCAGTAGGCAGGCACTGAGGAAGATGGTGTGGCTGTGGTAGCGAGTCTGCTTCAGGACGTGGCTGAAAGATTTGTGGCTGAACATTTCAACTCCCCCTCCCACTCTTTTAAGGACTTGCATGAGGGCGGCAAGAGGGGGTGGCGTATGGGGAACCAGGGAGATTGTGAAGGAAGAGATATATCTAAGGCTGGTGTAGTTGAGAAAGGAAGCAAGTCAAACAGTCAGAGCAGGAAGGAATCAAACAGAGAGCAAGATAGGACTGATAAATTAAACTGCACTTACTTCAATGCAAGAGGCACAAAAGGGAAGGCAGATGAAATCAGCACATGATGAGGAACAGAGCACTAGGATAGCATATCCATTATAGAAACGTGGCTCGGGAGTGTATAAGACTGTCAGCGTAATGTTACAGGATGCAAATGCTGTAGGAAGGCTGGGAAGGGGGTCAAGACAGGTGCGGGGTGGCGGATCATGGCGGAGGGGGGGGTGTGTGAAGCGCAGCAATGTTTATAAGGGATAGTATTACTTGCTGTACTTAGGATACTCCTGGGAATACAGCCAGGGGCATTATTTAGGTGGAACTGGGAACTAAGAAAGGGATGATCACCTTATTGGGATTGCAATATCGACCCGCTAATAGTCAGCGGGAAATTCAGAAACAAATTTGTAAGGAAAACTCACTTTTCTGTCAGAATAGTAGGGTGGTCATGGTAGGGAATTTTAACTTTACAAACATAGACTGGCACTGCCGTAGTGTTAAGGGTTCTGATGGAGAGGGATTTGTTACCTGTGTACAAGAAAACTTTCTGATTCAGCATTGGCTGTTCGTACGAGAGAAGGAGCAAAACCTGACCTATTGTTGAGAAATTAGGCAGAACATGACTGAGGTGTCATTGGGGTAGCACTTTGAGGCCAGCGACAATAATTCCATTAGTTTTAAAATAGTTAATGAAAAGGTTAGACCGGATCTGAAAGTTGAAGGCCTAAATTGGAGAAAGGGCAATTTTGACGGTGTTAGTCAAGAACTTTCAAAAGCCAATTTGGAGGTGGGGTGGGTGTCGTAGATGTTCGCAGGTAAACGGACAGTTAGAAAATGGGAAGCTTTCGGAAATGAGATATCGAGAGTCCAGAGGTAGTATATTCTTATTAGGGTGAAAGGAAAAGGAGGTAGGTGCATGGAAATTTGGATGACTGGAGAAGTAGCTGTGGCAAATAGGATTAAGGAGAATCCAAAATGTTTTTATAAACATATTAAGGACAAAAGGGTAACTATGGAGAGAATAGGGCCCTTCATAGTTTAGAGACATAGTTCAGTCTTCGTTTGGAGCCGCATGAGATGGGGAGACATGAAACGCATATTTTGCATCAGCGTTCAATGTGGAGAAAGTCATGGAAGGTGTAGAATGAGGGGAAATAGATGGTACCATCTTGAGAAATGTCCATATTACAGAGGAGGAGGTCCTGGGTGTCTTGAAATGCATAAAGGTGGATAGGTCACCAGGAACTGAGTAGGCGTACCCGAGAAATCTGGAAAGGTAGGGAAGTGATTGCTGAGCCCCTTGCTGAGATATTTGTATAATCGATCGTCACAGGTGAGGTGCGGAAGACCAGAGGTTGGCTAACGTGGTGCCACCGTTTAAGCAAGGTGGTGGGGAAAAGCCAGGGAACCTTAGACCAGTGAGTTTGGCATCAATAGTTGACACAGGATTTACATGTGTTGGAAAAGGAAGGACTGGTTATGGATAGTCAGCATGGTTTTTTTTTGCGTGGGAAATCATGTCTTATAAACATAATTGAGGTTTTTTGAAGAAGTAACAAAGAAGATTGATGTCGCAGTGCATTGGACGTGATCTGTATGGACTTCAGTAAAGCGTTCGACAAGGTTCCCCATGGGAGATTGGTTAGCAAGGTTAGACTCATTGCATACATGGAGAACTAGCCATTTGGATACAGAACTGGTTCGAAGACGGTGGTGGTGGAGAGTTGCTTTTCAGACTGGACATCCCGTGACCAGTGGAGTGATACAAGTTTCAGTACAGGGACAACTACTTTTCATTATTATATAAATGATTTGGATGTGAACATGGGAGTTGTAATTAGTAAGTTTGCAGCTGACATCAAAATTAGAGGTATAGTGGACAGCGAAAAAGATTACCTGAGAGTACAACAGGATCTTGATGAGCCGGCCAATGGGTTGAGGAGTGACAAATTGAGTTTAATGCAGATAATGCGAGGTGCTGCATTTTGGGAAAGCATATCAGAGCAAGAGTTGTACACTTAATGGTAAGGTCATGGGGAGTGTTGCTGCACAAAGAGGCCTTGGAGTGCAGGCTCATATCTCCTAATAAGTAGAGCCGCAGGGAGACAGGATAGTGAAAAGGGCTTTCCTTTTTTGGTCAAAGCATTGAGTATTGGAGTTGGGAGGTCATGTTGTGGTCGTACAGGATATTGGTAAGGCAAGGATCGGAATATTGCATGCAATTTTTGTCATCTTCCAATCGGAAAGATGTTGTGAAAATTGAAAGGTTCCAGAAAAGATTAGAAAGGATGTGCCAAGGTTGGAGGCTTTGAGCAACAGAGAAAGGATGAACAGGTTGCGGGTTTTTTTCCTGGAAATTCAGAGGCTGAGTGGTGAACTTGTAATGGTTAATAAAATGACAAGGGGCATGTGGAGTTTATACAAGGGGTGTGGAGAGGGAGTCCAGAACTAGAGGACATAGCTTAAGGCTGAGAGGGGAAAGATAGAAATGTGACCCAAGGGACAACTCTTTCACACAGATGATGGTGTGCATATGGAATGAACTGCCAGAGGAAGTGGTGGACCCTGGTACAGTTGCAGCGTTTAAAAGGCATCTGGATGTGGACATGAATAGGAAAGGTTTACAGGGACATGGGCCGGGAGCAGGCAAATGGGACTCGATTCGGTTAGAATATCAGGTCAGCATGGATGAGATGGACCGAAAGGTTTGTTTTCATGCTGTACATCTGAACGACTCTAAATAAAGGATTCGACCTTGCAGTAAAAAAGGGGTCGTTCAGCCCATGCCATAAGCACGAGAAGCAAATAGAAATGTACTATTTCTGATGAATGTGCATCACCTTGCAAATTTTTTTGTTGAAGATTTATCTTGCACTGAGGTTATGATGAATTTTTAATCAACTTTTGCAGGAGAATAGAAAGGAAGGATTTGAAGAAAGAAATCGAAAATTGACATCATGTCAAGATCTGAAATCACTCGATTTGTCAGGAACACAACGTAGTGAATCATTCACCGTGGACGGAGAACGTTTTCTCTGTTCTGTCTGCTTTAAAGAATTTCAAACAAAACATTATAGGGGCGGCACGGTGGCACAGTGGTTAGCACTGCTGCTTCACAGCGCCTGTAGACCGGGTTCAATTCCCGACTCAGGCGACTGACTGTGTGGAGTTTGCACATTCTCCCGTGTCTGCGTGGGTTTCCTCCGGGTGCTCCGGTTTCCTCCACAGTCCAAAGATCAGGTGAATTGGCCAAGCTAAATTGCCCGTAGTGTTAGGTAAGGGGTAAATGTAGGGGTATGGGTGGGTTGCGCTTCGGCGGGTCGGTGTGGACTTGTTGGGCCGAAGGGCCTGTTTCCACACTGTAAGTCTAATCTAATCTAATCTAATTATGATATATACACGCTGTGTGAGAGTGTTTCAGTGCACCGACAGTGAGAAAAGCTGAAATCAGCTGAGAGAAAAAATTGCACAATTCGCAACTGAGAGAGACCATTCACATGTTCTATATTTGGACGAGCTTCCACAGAGTGTAAAACACGGGGAGGGAATGCGAACAGTTTCTGCATGGATAAACCATGGAAATGTAGGCACTATGGGAAGCGATTCTATTCCTCATCTGCTCTTGAGTATGTGTTCAAGTATTACCTTGGGCACGCCACTTGTGGTGGAAGTGACTTAATGGTCCGCCTCCACTCCTCCAGATAGACGCTCAACCCATTACCAGCTTTTACCTCAGTCTCCCCACTGGGGGTGGTAATTCGGTTATAATCTACCTGAATCCTCTGAAATGGTTTTAGCCAGGGTCTGTCCATCCTGTGACTTGTTTCTTTAATAGTTCTTGTTTTTTTTTACGTTATGCATCTCCTCCACATTTGTTTGGCTATTGTATATATCCCTTTGCATCCTTGTTTTCTTAAGACAAATCACACATTGATTGCACTCCCAGTGACCCCGTGATGTAAGACAGACACGTTTCTCGCATTGTCATTTCATTCAACATTTCCCTCCCATCGGGTAACGTCCAGCGCCCATTGGCTGTCTTAGCAACTTCTAAATCTCTTCGGTCCTTTTCCCTCCTTTGCAGTAAACAACAGGGAAACATGAAGATCTGGAATTGCAGGGATTAGGAAG